>NC_138771.1:520532676-520670176 GCF_965119305.1 Pelophylax lessonae
ATGGCACCCAATGTGCTACCATCAGCGATGTACAGTTTACAGAATGGTGTCTCAGGGCAGTTTGTCTCTCCTCAAAAATCGCCTATTGAAACAAATATTTCTGCCCCTATGCAGGATTGTAGGAATAGTCAAAATATTACAAGTCCATCCTTTTCCAACTATAGGCCTTTGGCCCCTAATATGTTGCCACATGCCCCCCAACAGCAATTGAGTGCTCCACAGTTACAGACTTCACAACATTTGGATGGAAATGCCAACTGTTATAACCAAAGACAAAACTTTGAAAATGTCTTGGTTAATAATTCTTCACAGATTGCAAGTGCAGCTGCTGACAGGATGCCACCTTCTTACACTCAAGCAACAAACAATCTGCCAAATGTTATTGGTGCATCAGTAAACCAGAACTTTAGTAAACAGAGGCAAAATTATGTTGCAGCCAATGTACAACAGCCAGCACAGACAGGTAATCCCCAACCTGTTCAGAGTCCTATAGGGGATGAACAATCTAGAATCCGTGACATAATTGCTTCACAAGAGCGAAAGCAAGAAATGCTTAAGATGTTGCTAGTTTATCGGAACGTTAGAAAGAAATATGAGCTGCTGAATCGGGAAAACAAACTTTTGCGACAAAGACTACAGTCTAACCCGTCCCAGGAAAATACAGGACCACCGCCACTCCTTTCAAGTCTGCCAGTTGCCCAACCTCAGGCAAATTGCATAATGTCTGGACAGCAAAATGTTACTCAGGCTGTATCTGTGAAAGACTCCACTCAAATAAATTCTGCAAAGGGTTTTCACAGTCAAAATATGTATGACAGTGTGACGAATACCTCAAATCAAGCTGGTATACAAAATAATATATCCCTGCAGGAAAATACAGCAGTTCTCAATCAGATGTCAAAATCTGACAATGGTAACCTTCATAGGCAAAACCATTATTCAGTCTTTGATGGCGGCCAGGCAAATGCTGCAAATGTATCAAACGTATCTTTTCAGTCACTTAGCTCGGGAAATGTAACCACTAAAGTCTGTCAAAACACTACAAGAGAATTCGGGGGACAGAATAACTTGAATACCCAATATGCATCTAATTCAAGCTCAAATGATCAAAATAATGGACATGGTTTACATAGCCCTGATAAACCTGCTTCAGTTTCTCAAATCACTAATTCTGCTTACCAAGAAAATAAAAGTTATGGGCACCTATCCTATACAACTGGTTTGACTGGAAATGGACAAGTGGTGTCTGTTTCACAGGAAGCAATAGAAGCTTCTTTGCCTCTCTGGAAGACTGTTCCTCTAAGCTCAAACAGGTCTTCAGAAACTCAACACAGTCAGTCTCCTGTAGACTGTTCGCTTGCTGCTTTCAGAATCCTGGATGAAATAACAACATTGGGACCTACAAATGAAATTTCTTCAACTATCCCTGTACAAAAACAAGATTCAACTGTTCCAAATCCACAGATTGCTATTGTTTCTCCACTTGTGCAGTCTAAGGAGGCTCTTCGTAAAGATTACCAGATATCTAAAGTTTGTATGCAAGGCCCAGATTTAGAAAGCCCTGCAATAAATAGTTTAATGAACTCACGCGAAGGTGAATGTTTCAAACAAATTTTGCAAGAGTTAGAATCTTTAGGAGCCAGCACCACGAACATAGAGGCCTCAAGGTCCAAAGAGCCTCCAGTTGACAGTCAGGATAATTTCAATTCACCCTTGCCGTTTAGCACTGAAGCTTCATCTCAAACTCCACCCAAGACATCCAGTGAAAATGTTGAAATTCTTGATGATAGTTTGCAGATTTCTGGAATATGTACTCTGGTAGAAGGTAACTCTCTTTATGATTCTTCTATTGCCATGATATTTGATGAAAATTCAGATACCACATCATTGCTCCATACCAACACTAGAGATGACCATTCCAAAACTGTAGCTACATCTTGTATTCTGAAAGAACCATGCAATACTTCTCCAAAAGCAGTCACTGTATCCATTAAATCTGAGCCTGTTGATGTAGTGGCAGATAACCATACAACTGAGGGTGACGTGCAGTGCAGTGAAGATCCCTGTGTTAATATGGAAGCTGACCAACAATTGGGTTCTCCTCAGCAGAAATTGTGCTGTGATCTGGAACCCAGTGCTGTATCTGACCAGTTGTCTGAACTTCTTACTGAGTTTCCCTATGGAATTAAAAATTACATGTCTGAGGATATACTCGAGTGCATTAATGGTTATCCCCCAAGAAGACCAACTGATAAACCTGAACTTAAGGCAGCAGCTGAAAACTTTGAACTTGTTAAGTGCAAGGCAATTGGTGACATACCATCTGAAATGATGCCTGGTTCCTCAGTGAACCTGCAGCCTGTGGTTAAGATGGATTCTGACTCCAGGGCTCTAGCTGAAAAGAGTGACTCTGGGCCTCCAGCAGCAGAGGTGCAGAAAAATGAAATGGTGCCTATACCTGCTAAAGATGTTGGTGGCAATTCCATACCTTCAATAGACACCTGTCTAGACGATGGTTTTGAAATCCTTTCCAATAGTCCAGTGAGTGACATACATATTACTCTTTTAGATCAGGATGAAATACCTAAGATTTTCCCAGGTGAGAATGAATGCATAGACACTGAAAAATGCAGTGAATCTAAACTTGAAGATTTGCAGGAATGTTCTAATACTCATGAGCCTGAAACTGAGTCTCATTCGCTAAAAGACTCGACTGATCCAATTGAGGCTGGAACAAATAAGAACTTGTTCTGCTGTTTATTTAGTTGGTTAAACCTAACTAATAAAAATGCCCCAAAATGCAATTGCAAACAGCTAGAAGCCTCCAAGGTAGAATCTACCAAATTAAGTGATGACTCTATCCTGAAGACTGATCTATCTCCACAAACTCCTGAGCCAGCATTGCAAGGATTACCTAAACCAAGCAACAGTGGCATTACTGGCCTTGATATTCTGCAAACTGACAGACCTCCAAAACTTGACCTAGTAGATTCCGAAAGCGAAGAAATTCTGCAGCCTATGGAAAAACCACCCAAGCTTGAACGAATAGTATCTGAAGCTAAACATGTTCCAAAAATCAGTCCCCAAGCAGAAAAAGGTTTACAAAGAGCAACCTCTGTTGAAGGCTTTCAATCTTCCAAGAATAGTTCGATGAAAAATATACCTGTAAACCATGAAAAAAGTTCAACACCTAGCCTCAAGGATGGGAAAACTTTCAGAAACAAGGACCAATCTCCAAATAAGTTCAAATCCCACGGTTCCCATAAATCTGGAAAGCTGATTATTAGCACAGATTTTCTGAAGAGCAAGCATTCCTATAAAGAAAAGCGAAAAAATGAAGAAAATAATGCTGTCCCTATTGCTCAGTGGGCTTTGAACAAAAGTGATTCTCATAAAGGATTTTCAAAAGATTCACCAGGTGAATCTGGAAAGAAGTCCAGAGGAGGAGATGAAAAGCTTGGACAAAGTACAAGCATTGCAAGAGTTGAGAAGTCTCCTGATCGGCAAGCAGACAGGAGTTTGAATGGACAAAAGTATTCCCCTGGTGTGGACAGATACAGTCGATCTCAGGGAGGCAGAAAGCGTAAGGAAAGGGAGAGTCATTTTGAAAAGACAAGGAAAGTGCCAACGGTGCAAGAATATTTGGAAAGAAAAAGAGAACTTTGTAAGAAAAGGACAGAAGCCAGAACAGAACAAAGAGAGGATTTAGGAGATTTAAAGCACACAGCCCAGAGACCTTCTGACACGGGTGGAAATCCATGTAATCTAAAGAGACCCTTATCTCCTGCAAAAGCTGCGACCGCAAAAGAAAATAACAGGTACACTGATAAAAAACCGTTGCAGATTCAAAGGGATAGGTCACAAAGTGGAGGAACTCGTGAAGCTGGCCACCGAAGGCGCAAGGACAAAAGGCAAAGAGTACCTGAGAACATAGCACAAAGCGCAGGTCGCTCGTCAAGTAATGACAAAATTTATTTGACCCCTTGTGTTAGTTCCAGGCGTGCTTCTTATGATGGCATCAGTTTGGCTAAACTACAAATCAGAAATTCTCCTGAAAAACCAAAGTACACTGAAAGAAGAAGATCTTTTGAAAGTTCTTGTCTCACAAAACCTTCAAATTCTGCTGTGAAAAATCGTGATTCTCCTAAAATGTTGGAGTTCAAACTTTGTCCAGAGTTTGCCCCTGGGAGTCCAACCACTCAAGAGAGCGCAGGGGAGACAACGGATCCTAAAGCAAAAAATGTGGTAGAAGGTATGGAAGTTTTATTTGCCCTGTTTTATGTTGACTGCTGGGTGTTTTTATATAATTTATTATTATTCACGATTTATATAGCGCCGACAGTTTGCGCAGCGCTTTACAATGTGAGGGAAGACAATACAGTTGCAATACAATTCAAAACAGGAGGAACTTGAGGGCCCTGCTCGTTAGAGCTTACAATCTAGAAGGGAGGGTCAAGTGAAACAAAAGGCAATAACTGTGGGGGATGGGCTGATGGAGAAAATAAAGGTGTATATATGTTAGGTGTGGGTAGGATAGGCTTCTCTGAAAAGGAGGGTTTTCAGAGATCGCCTAAAAGCTAATAAGAGTAGGAGATAATCGGACAGATAAGGGTAAAGAGTTCCATAGGATTGGAGAGGCTCTGGAAAAATCCTGGAGGCGGGCATGGGAGGAGGTGACGAGGGAGCTAGAGAGCAGGAGGTTTTGAGAGGAATGAAGAGAGCGATTAGGTTGGTATTTTGGGACTAGGCTAGTGATGTAGCTAGGGGCTAAGCTGTGGATTGCGTTGTAAGATGTAAGTATTTTGAATTTAATTTGTTGGGTGAGCGGAAGCCAGTGGAGGGCTTGACAGAGGAGCAGCGGACACTGAGCGATTGGTAAGGTGGATGAGTCTGGCGGCAGCATTCATGATGGATTGAAGGGGGGGGGGGGGTAGCCTGTGTAGAGGTATGCCAACGAGAAGGGAATTGCAGTAGTCGAGGCACGAGATGACCAGGGAGTGAACTAAGAGCTTTGTTGTCTTTGGTTAGAAAGGGGCGTATTTTGGAGATGTTGCTGAGGCGGCAAGATTTGGACAGCGATTGGATGTGGGGTTTGAAGGAGAGTTCAGAGTCCAGAACAACACCTAAGACCTTGGCATGTGGGGATGGGCTGATAGTAATGCCATCGATATTGACCGAGAAATCAGTGGAAGGGGCACATGGTGGAGGAAATTTATAAGCTCGGTTTTGGATGGATTGAGTTTGAGGAAGTGGTGAGACACCCAGACCGATTTATATCTGATAGTAAATTAGTGATACGTGAGGAGACTGAGGGCGAGAGCTGAGGGGTGGATAGATGGATAGATAGTGGTCAGTGTAGAGATGGTATTGGAAGCCGTGGGAGGCTATCAACTGACCTAAAGAGGAGGTGTAGATTGAAAATAGGAGGGGTCCAAGAACAGAGCATTGGGGGACCCCAACAGAGAAGGGGAGAGGAGGAAGTAGAATTGTACATGACGCTAAAGGTGCGGTTGGTTAAGTAGGAAGATAACCAGTGAAGAGTACAGTCACGGAGACCAAAGGCATTGCGTTTTTTGAGGAGGAGGGGATGGTCAACCGTATCAAAGGCAGCAGAAAGGTCCAGAAGTAGGAGTACAGAATAGTGTCCATGGTTTTGGCCATTAGTAGATCGCTTGTTTTTAGGAGAGCGGTTTCAGTGGAGTGTTGAGGCCGAAATCCAGACTGAAGGGGATCAAGAAGGCTAGTCTCGGCAAGGTGGTCGCACAGTCAGTTGTAGACTAGAGGTTCGCGGAGTTTAGATGAAAAGAGGAGAAAGGAAATGGGGTGTAGGTTGTTCAGATCGGTTGGGTCCAGTGAGGGCTTTTTAAGTGTATGGGGCTGACTAGTGCATGTTTTAAAGAGTTTGGGAAGATGCCAGAAGAGAGATTGAAGATGTGGGTTAGAGAGCGTAGAATAGGGCCAGAAGGTGAACGTAGCATTTGCAAGAGAACAGGATACAGAGGGCAGGTTGTTAAGTGGACGTTGGCAAGTAGTTTAGCAACCTCATCTATAGTGGCGGGGTTTAATGAGGGAAGTAATGATCGCACCTGTGGGCATGAAGCATAAGGCATGGAAGGTATCTGAACAGCAATGATCTCCTTACGAATTGTATCAATCTTCTGGGAGGGGGTAGTGGAGGACGGAGTCGAGAATTAAATTAATATAATAAATAAATAGATATAGATATTTTACACAGTGATATGATATTTCAAGCTCCTTTCTTTTTTTTTTCTTTCTTTTTTTTTTTTTTCTTTTGATGATTGTAGCTTACAGCATGTAAAAAAACAAAAATTAGGATCTCAGAAAATTAGATTACATTAGACCAATAAATATTTTCATACAGAAATGCTGGCTAACTGAAAAGTATAAAGGAAAAGAGGGGGGAGGCGCCAACTGAGTAATAGTAAAGTGATCTTTTAATATCACAGGATTACAAACCCAAACCAAGTTAAAAGGTGCTCTTAATAGAGTACTCAGCCTGGGGTATGGATCCGTCCTGCAGGCTCTGTCGATGGCTTCCTGGATGCTGGGCAGTGAGTGGGAGTGTCACACTGACCAGTGTGGAACGCAAGGGCTGTAGTGACGTCAACAGAAAACCGGAAGTTCGGGCTGTATCTGGAAAGGCTCTGCGCTCGGAGCTTACAGCTCCTTCTACTGGCCTGGTGCTGCACAAGATGAGATACTGGGTAGGGGGAAGGTGTGGTGTTTTTTTTTTTTTTTTTTTTTTATGTAAGAAATGCCTCGAACACTGGTCATCATGACCCTTTTCGATGAACCTCCTGTGTTCACCAAACCGCATACGGCGAGTACGGGTCATCCTACATAAAGCAGCTCACCTGGGCATGTAAGGCAGTATACCATGTATTCACTAGAGCAATTCTAAAATTCCTTGAGTATAGGTCTTCCTTTTTTGGCAATATACCTTTTTTGGCCATGCTCAATATATGAACAAGTGAGGTACAGTTTTTTTTTTTTTTTTTTTTTTTTTTTTTTTTTTTCTTTCTTCTTGCATACGTTACATTTTCTTGCACATCAAAGGGATGTGTTGGACGTTGGTGGAAGCTGTCTTTTTTTTTTTTTTTTTTTTTTTAATTAATTTTACGGAGTAACTTTTCTCTTGATATTTCTATCTTTGCTATAAAACTTTTGGCTTATGAGTAAGATTATTGAAGAAAGGGTTCTTTGAGTAGTAGGCCAATATTGGGATAAAATGTATTCTCCCTTTTTTTTATAGAATATAATCTGTGGAATTGGGTTGTAAAACTATTTGGTTGTGTATTACTAATTTCAGCAGACTTTCGGAAGGTTTGGTACTAAATTGCAGAAAGGCCTCTGAGACAAGACAGGGGGCACCCTTTATTCAAAAACTTCCTGGTGAGAAGTTCTCCCTGTATGTGATCATCTAAATCTGGTGCGAATAATTGTGAATCCTAAAAAAAAATTGGCTTTTAGGGATGTTTCTTATCCACCTGGGTTGATGGCAACTATGATGGTGGAGAAAAATTACCGGCAGTCGGTTTTACAATTGTTGCTTACATTTGCTGGTCCTGGTGACCTAATTCTAGATACTAAAATGCTAAGCTGTCTGGATCCGGGACCTATGTAAAGGATAGTCCTAGGGCAGTGATGGCGAACCTTTTTGAGCCCGAGTGCCCAAACTGCGACACAAAACAAACTTATTTTTTTCAAAGTGCCAACACTGCAATTAGTAACAGCCACAGATAATGGCCGCAATGGCCTCTCACCAATCCCAGCAACACTTCCTCCGAACAGATGTCCACTCTCTCGGTTACCCGTGGCAAGGCCCGCAACTGGCACTGCAGGGGCGGTATCCTCTCTGTCCCCTGGCTCACAGTATGCTGCTCCAGTCTCTCTCCCTTGCGGCAATGACTCCTCTCGCTCTCTCTCTCTCTGGGTGGTGATGTTGAGCTGGACACTAAAATGGACCCATAGTCTTCCGGGACTAAATGTCCCAAGGTGCACTTGCCAATCTCCTCATTGGTGCTTGGCTGCAGCCAATGGGGAGGCAGGGGGAATCGGAGCGTGTGGCGATCTCTGCAAACGCCGCTCTATCCCTGTCCAGCGCTGGGTGACAGAAGAAGGGGGAGAGCTGGGAAATACAATGACAGTCCACGCTATATATATATATATATATATATATATATATATATATATATATATATATATATATATATATATATATATATATATATATATATATATATATATATATATATATATAATATGTGTGTGTATACATACACCCAGGGCTCGAGTCCTGCAGGAACGCATGGGAACAGCGTTCCTGTACTTTTTCCGCATAAGGAACAAGGCACAGATCCCTCCGTAAAGAGGACATGTCACTGCCTTTTACTGTCACAAGGGATGTTTACATTCCTTGTGGCAGCAATAAAAGTGATCAAAAACGTATTTTTCCTAAATGAATAATGTAAAAATAAAATAGGCCTATTGAGATTTTTAAGTACTGTAGTTTGTTGCCATTCCACGAGTGTGCGCACTTTAAAAGCATGACATGTTGGCTATCTATTGACTCGGCGTAGCATCATGTTTCACGTTCTGCAAAAAAATTGGGCTGACTTTGCTGTTTTTTTTTCGAATACATGAAAGTGTATTTCTTCCCAAAAAAATTAAATTTAAAAGGCCATTGCTCAAATACTGTGTGACCTAAAATATTGCAAGGATCGCCATTTTATTCTCTATGGTCTCTGCTAAAAAAAAAAAAAAAAACACCATCCCTACAGTCAAGCATTGGGGTGGAAACCTTAAGTCTTTGGGGCTGTTTCTCTGCTCAAGGTACAGGCCGACTTTGCAGCATTGAGGGGCCAATGGATGGGGCCATGTATTGTAACATCTTGGCTGAGAACCTTCTTCCCTCAGCCAGAACACTGAAGATGAGTCATGGGTGGGTCTTCCAGCATGACCCAAAACATACCATCAAAGTATCAAAGGCATGGCTCAAGAAGAAGCACATGAAGATCGTGGAGTGGCCTAGCCAGTCTCCAGACACTAATTTTATGGAGGGAGCTGAATCTTCAAGTTGCCAAGAAACCTTACGGATTTAGAGAAGATCTGTGATGAGTGGACCAAAATTCCTCCTGAGATGTGTGCAAACCTGGTCACCAACCAAAAGCAACGTCTTACCTCAGTACTTGGTGGTGAAACCCTTGTCGGCAAGCACAAAGTCATGTTTTGCTTAGGGATCAAATACTTATTTCTCTTACGTCCTCTGACAGACTCAGCTCTGGAAGTGTCTTTACTAATGGGTTATGTGCGCCCTCTTTAGGAGTAGCTAGGCAGTGAAAGCTTTCACTAGGCACGCCTTTAGGGGCCGTCCTATCCACATGACCCCAGACACACCTGCTCATAGTATCAGTTTCTTGCTGCCTAGCTTAGGAGTAGGACCTAGGTTCCCTGCTGGGACTCCGGTCTCTGTTTTTCTTTTCTTTTAAAAAATGTTTATTTTTTCTTTACTCATTATTGCTAGCTAGTGTCAGGGGGATCCTCCTGGTGAACTGCAAACGACAGCCGGGCTGAGGTTTCGCACTGGATAATCTAGATCCTTACGGTCTCCCAGCCTGGCCAACAAGCGTGAGCAGGTTGTGGTCCGCCCAGGCCTCGCCATGACAGAGCCCCGATTTGGATGGGGATGAGCCTGCGAACAGATGCTTTCTCTGGGACACCTCAACCTGGAACGCCCTGAGTTGCAGCGTACCCCTCTTGGCTGGCAGCACCCCCACTTAGGGTGGGAGGTGAGCTGTATTGGAGCGGAGCCCCACGGTCCATGGTATGGGGACTGATCCAAGCCCCCCTGTCCCTGGGACAGATGCCTGTGTGGGAGCTGTGGGGCCCATTCCTGGCGATAAAAGGGCTGTGTTTCCTAGAATATTCCCCTGGCCTGACAGGACGCTTCCTGCCCTCCCTGCTCCCGCTTGGGGCGCTATAGCAGCGACTAACGCCTGGGGGGAAGGGGTGTGACAATTTTACCTTGTCCTGGGGGGGTCCTCTGTAGTGGGTCCCCGTGAAGGCATCATTCCCTGGGCTCCTAACTGCTGGCACCGTTTTCGTCCGCCATTTTAAGTGTGGGCATCAAGCTGCATCTATGTTTGGGCAGCAGCCATTTTCTTTGTCTTCCTGAGTGTTTGGCGCCATTTTCAGGCGCCATCTTAAGTGTGGGCAACTGCGCTTTATGGGCAACAGCCATTTTCCCTTAGCTTCCTATACTGTAACATTAGGCACCATTTTGTGTTGGCCTGTGTGTGCACAGGCACTGCTCGGCCTGTAGTTGTTTTTTTTTTTGGTCACTTCCTGTCCAGCGCTCTCTGCAAGCTGAATACAGTAATAGTGCTGCTGCTCCATGGGGTTAAAATATAAGGTGTTTTTTCCTCTGACATATGTTGCTCTTGCAACCTTAATTGAGGACTCCGGTGGCACTGCGGCCGCGATTTAAACTGACAGTACATCTTTTTCTTGCAATCTGCGCATGGAGTCCCAGGACATGAATTACCCCCTCAGACTTTACATGTGCACATGCTGGAACTTCCGGAACGCCATCCCTCATGTCTGTCAGCAGTAGCAGAAACTCTGGCGTCCAAAACTGGAGCTTTCGAAAAAAACGGCCGATGCTCCCTCAGTACTCTGATCAGAGCATGATGAAGTTTCCACGGACACTGCCCTCCCTGAGGGATCCCTGTCCTCAGTTGGAAGGCGAGGATGAGTCGTCAGCTGCGGCACGAAAATGCACTTTGATGGAAGCACTGTTTCAATTAGTAAGGGAGACATGGCATATAGATGTGGCCACGCAGTCAAGACAGCGGGTGTTTTTTTCACGATATCGTGAATGAGCAATGGCGGCGCATTAAGCACACACTGGCGGTGCCCAAGTGCTTTCAGCGCTGTTATCCTTTTGCAGACTCTGTTTCTAATCGCCGGACAGTGTCCCCTAAGGGGGAATCACACTGTTTCTAGGTTGAACAGCTTCATGGTGGTGCCAGTGGAAGACTCCCCTGTGTTTAAGGACCCGGTGGACAGGCGCATGGAATCACTTTCCCTCCACCTGCACTTGTTGGCGGGTTCGATTCCTAAACCTGTGTTTGCCTTAGTCCTAGTTCTCAGACGGTTACACAATGGATCAAGATGCTTAAGAGCAACATGCTGGCTGCGCTAGTCCCTCCAAGTCTCCTTGAGCTCACGGCTCAGGTGACCCAGGACATGGTGTACCTGTGTGATGCGGCCATGGACGAGGCTCCTCTGGTCGCCAGGTTGTCTGCGGTGGGGATCGCCATACGCTGATTGGCAGACCAGGCTTCTAAGAAAGCCGTGTCTGATTTTTCCTTTTTTGGGTGAACGTCTTTTTGGTGACTTCTTGGATGTGCTACTCAAGGGTCTAACTGGGGGTAAGAGTACGCTTCTCCCCCATTTTGCAAAGGTAAAGCCTCTGGAGAAGACAAGACTTGGTCGGGTGAGCCCAAGGCCGGTCAGTCCGGTGCGAGGAAAACTTCCCCTGCATGGAGGGACACATCTGGTTCATGGGTGGGGGGATGTCTGCGTTACTTTCGGGAACCCTGGATGTCTCTGATTCCAGACAAATGGGTTCACAAATTGATTCGTACAGGGTACAAGATCAAATTTCGGTCTCGCCCAGCACATCCTGGTTACTCAGCGGGACAGGTTTCGAGGTTTTATTACTCAAACCTGTTCAGTGCCCAGGAAGGAGGGCAAGCTACTAGCTTTGCTGTGCAAAGGAGGGGATTGCGGTCCTTTTGTTTGCTGGACAATCTCCTGTTCAGGGCGAGCTTGTGTGCCACTCTGTCAGGCGATCTGACACTCACAGTTCAGATGCTCCAGGAGTACGGATGGACCATCAACTTCCAGAAGTCTGCACTGACCCCGTCAGTACGTCTGAATTATCTGGGCATGGTCTTGGAATCGGCTCAAGCGAAGGGTTTTCTCCCAGTGGAAAAAACTTCCAACTTTGCAGGGCGAGATCAGGTTCCTTATGGACAACGACCTCTCCTCCCTGCGGACCTACATGAAGTCTCTGGGGCTGATGGTGTTGGCCTTCGAGGCAGTCCCGTCCCCAGTTTCACACAAGCCCTCTACAGCGAAGATCCTTGCAAATGGACCAAGGATCCGCAGTCTTTGACAGGATAATATGTCTAGCCATCTCACAAGGTCTGAGCTATTGTGGAGGCTTCTGTCTGCTCTGTGCCAAGGCAAGTCATTCTTGCCGATGTTGTGGACAGTGGTCACCATGGATGCCAGCCTGATGGGCTGGAATAGGGTGTTGGACACGCTTTGTGCCCAAGGTCTGTGGTCGACTGAGGAATCCTCCTTACCAATAAATGTTCTGAAACTCAGGGCGATCAAACACTGCCTGCTCCATTGGACATCTCGACTCCACAGTCTCCCGGTTCAGGTGCAATCCATCAATGCCACGGCTGTGGTTTACATCGGTCACCCAGGGGGCACCAGGAGTGCCCGGGCGGCCAAGGAAGTGGCAGAGTTTTTGTCTTGGGCCGAGGTGAACTTTCCAGCTCTCTCCGCTGTTCACATTCCAGGAGTGGAGAAATGGCAAGTGGACTACCTGAGTCGTCGGTACCTGGATCAGGGGGAATGGTCCCTGCATCCAGAGGTGTTTTTTGCCTCCTATATGCTCTGTGGTGAATTGGTTGTGAATCTGTTCGCATCTCGTCTGAACAACCAGGTGTTTGTAGCCAGGGCTCAAGATCTCCTGGCGGGCGCAACAGACGTGTTGCCAGCGCCTTGAAGCCAATATCGGCTGATTTATGCCTTTCCTTCGATTACAACTGTTGTCCAGCTTCCTCCGCAGGTTGGCGGCGGAGAAGGTGCAGGTGATTCTGGTGGCCCCTGATTGGCCTTGACAATCTTGGTACGCAGACCTGGTAAAGGTGGTAGTTGAACCTCCCTGGTGGCTACCTCCAGAGAGGATCTGCTGTCTCGAGGGCCGATCTTCAAGCATGCTTTACGGTCGCTGGCTTTAATGGGATGGCTGTTGAAGGCCAGGTATAGAGGGACAGAGTTTTCTCTGCTTCTGTGATTCCTACCTTGTTGAGAGCTAGGAAGGCGACTTCTGGGATGTTTCTCATCGTACTTGGAAGATGTCTATTGCCTGGTGTGAGTTTCTAGGGTTGCATGCTCGCCCCCTTTCGGTGGTGGGGGTCTTGGCTTTCCTGCAGAAAGGTGTGGAGCAACATTTTTGACATTGGGCATGATGGAAGGTCAGGTGTCGGCCGTGGCCATTTTACTTCCAGCGTCCCTTGGCGTCTAGTTCCTTGATTTGCACCTTTTATACAGGGGGTGCGTCATCTGGCTACGCTGAGGAGATCCCCTTTACCTCCGTGGTATCTGGTTTTGGTTTTGTCCATTCTACAACCACCTCCTTTTGAAAAATATCAGATGCATTTCTCTGCCCTTGTCTCAGAAAGTTGCCTTTCTGGTGGCCGTCACCTCTGCTTGCTGGGTGTCCGAATTGGCGGCTCTGTCCTGACGTTCGCCTTATCTGGTCGTTCATAGGGACAAGGTTGTTCTGCGACCTAACCAATCATTTCTACCGAAGGTGGTGTTTGTGGAATCTTTTCCTGTCCAGTACAGATACCTGAAACCTATTAGTCAGTGATACCAAATCGGAGATATGTAGCTACATGGAGATCAGACAAGACTTGGTGGTTGAATCAAAGTGATCTAAAAATTTTTCCGCGTCTTGAGATTAAATATACAATATGACCTATGAAAAGTAGGTTGAATTAAGATATTTGACCGATCAGGAATTGGTAAAAAGTTTTGGCAAGCTTAGAGTTAAAGGTCTATGACAAGCTTAGAGTTAAAGGTCTATATTTCGGCGTTTACAATTTTCATCAGGGATTTTTCTGTAAAAGATGTCTTGTGGTCACGACATCCAGACAGTGTTCCCCATTCTCCAAGGAGGGGATTTTTTTCTGTTGAATTTCAGCCCATCAAATATATATTTCTCTTAGGTCCTCTGACAGTCGCCACCCACTCATTCAGTCTTCACCAATGGGTATTGACCTCTTATCCATAGGAGCAAGCTAGGCATAAGACTTGTTAAAAACAAAGCAATTTACATACACACCTATAGGGGCTGTCCCACTGGTCCAATACCCCCTGCTATCAGCATTTCCAACTCAGTTTGTCTTCTGTTTTATTACTTTTATTTTGTGAAAAGTGTTTTCTTGCACTACTAGCTTTATTTGTTCCTGCGCTTAGTTAGTCAGATCTTCGGAAGACTACAGAGTTTGCGGAGCTGGGAGTCGGACTGGTCGTCCTGGTGCCCCAGGACAGAGGGCCTTATGGAATCCCAGCCCGCCGTCGAGCGTTTAGCAGGCTATGCGTACGCCCTGTCCTCAGGGACGAAAGCTTGGACGTCTCAACCGCGGTTCCGTGCGTTGCTAGAGTCCTGTTTGGCTGACGGCACCCCCCACCACCTGGGGTGGGAGGCTTCCCGTCGTAGAGAGGCACCCACGCCATCGTGGTACGGTGAGTACATTCTGTGTGGGGCCTCTGTCTGGGGTTGGCTGTCTGTTAGGTGTTATCCCCTCATGTCTGTGTCTGAGGCTGGCACTTCTCCCAGACTAACGCGTCCAGGATGCTCTGTGGGGGGGTTATGGGGGTCCCTAACCTCGTGGACACTATTGTGGCAATGCTGTGTACAAACGTGTAGGCGACCCGCAGCGGTGAAAAACCGCAGGACCGCCATTTTGGATGTGGGCTGCATGCTTGGCTTCACTGTGAGAGCTTCAGCAGCCATTTTCCTAGTGTATTGCACCTTCAGGCGCCATCTTCTGTGTGGCGTCTGATTTTATACAGAGTGTTCGGCGGCCATTTTTCCGGAGCCTCCCATTGTTTTCTATGGGCAACCGTTTTCCCTTAGTCTACATCCTTTTTAGCCTCTAGAACGTGACATCACTTCCTTTCTGCACGTACAGGAGGATCGTAAGCAGCGTGGTAACACTTCTGGGGGTCTGTCCTTACTGTTTTGGGGAATATCAAATGGAATGTCTGCGCTGGCAATCCTCTTCCAATGCCCCTTGGCATCAAACTCTTTGATATGCACCTTTATTCAGGGTGTGCATCACTTGGCTTCTCCTAGGAGAGCGCCTTTACCTCCTTGGGACTTAAATTTGGTCCTGTCCGTTTTGCAACAACCTCCCTTTGAGAACATCAGAAATATTCCTCTGCCTGTGTTGTCCGGAAAGGTTGCCTTTCTGGTGGCAATCACATCTGCCCGCAGAGTGTCGGAGCTGGAGGCTCTGTCTTGCCGCTCCCCTTACCTGGTGGTTCACAAGGATAAGGTGGTCTTGCGACCTAACCAATCTTTCCTATCTAAGGTGGTGTCTGATTTTCACCTTAACGAGGATATTGTCCTGCCTTCGCTGTGTACGAATCCCAAACATCCTAATGAGTTTGCTTTGCATTCCTTGGATGTCGTCCGGACAGGGTGTACCTGGCGTCTACTGAATCCTTCAGGAAGTCGGATTCCCTTTTTGTCCTTCCCGAGGGCCCTCGGAAGGGTATGGCTGCGTCTGTGGCAACCATTTTCTAAATGGATCAGGCAGACGATTGTACAGGCCTATTCTATTAGGGAACACCCTTTCCTGTCAAGGCGCACTCTACCAGAGCAGTGAGTGTGTCATGGGCTTTCCGACATCAGGCTTCGGTAGCCCAGATGTGCAAGGCAGCGACTTGGTCGTCTGTGCACACCTTTTTCCAAATTCTACAAACCTGATGTTTTGGCATCAACAGATGCCTCCTTTAGCTGCAAAGTTCTGTGTGCGGCAGTGCCTCTAAGGGGACATGGCGTTGGCCGGTCCCTGTCTGTTGGGGTGTTTTCCCCCTTGTTTGCTTGCTTTCCTGGGTTGTTGCTTTTTCTGTTACCCAGAGTTTTTACCTTTCTGTTCAGATAAGGTTCCTTTCTCTGACCTGGGTGCTGCGTTGCCTTTTGTGACGGTTGCCCTCATGTCTACACTGCTTTGGGACATCCCATTGGTGAAGACTGAATGAGTGGGCGGCGACTGTCAGGACGTAAGAGAAAACTGAATTTTTGTAAAATCTTACCTTTAAAATTCCTTTCTCCGAGTCCTCTGACAGTCGCCGCCCCCGCCCCTCTAGTGGGGTTCTTTTGCACTTTAACCACTTAACACAAACTGACGTGTGTGTATATATGTAACTTTGTAACGTCGGGTAACTTTGCGGGGTTATACCGGGATGATGCCTCTAGCTAGAGGCATCATCCCGGTACCGTGGTTTGAAGCCAACGGTTGGCTTTCCGTGGGTAACGACCGAAGCGGGCCGTCCCACCGGGAGCCCCGAGCACCCAGCCGGCACGTCCGCCGGCTGGATGGAGTCCCGATGAATGCCGGAAACGGCATCGATCGGGTCTCCGATGACGTAACCCGGAGGCGGCATCCATGACGTCCCTTCCGGGTTACTGTGCTGTATGCAAAAATTTTGCACCGTTTTCGGTGTTTTGCATACAGGGAAGTATAGTGGAGGGGTCTAGGGTCTTTTAGACCCTCGATCCCTCCATAAAGTGCACCTGTCACTACATATTGATGCCACAAGGGATGTTTACATTGCTTGTGACAGCAATAAAAGTGATCTTTTTTTTTTTTTTTTTTTTTTTTTTTTTTAAACCTGTAATAAAGTTAAAAAAAAAAAGAAAAAATAGGGAAAAAAAAATTTAGCCGCCCCCGTCACCGTTAGCTCGCGCACAAAAAAAAAAAACATATACGCAAGTCGAGCCGCGAATGAAATCGCTGTTCAAACCACACGTGAGGTATCGCCGCGATCGCCAGAGCGTGGGCAATAATTTAAAAAAAAAAGAGCTACACTCTAACTCTAAACTGGTAACCGTTAAATTTAAAGCGTCGCAGATTGAGATCTCTATTGACCGTAGTTTGTCGCCATCCCAGGGGGGGGGGGCAATTTTAAACCGTAACATGTTTGGTATGTATTTACTCGGCGTGACATCTTTCACAATATACAAAAAAAATGGGCTAACTTTACTGTTTAGTATTTTTTAAATGCAGTGAAATGTGATTTTTCAAATTTTTTCCCAAAAAATTGTGTTTTAAAGACCGCTGCGCAAATACCGCGCGACAAAAAATTTTGCAATGACCGACATTTTATTCTCCAGAGTCTTTGCAAAAAATAAAAAAAAATATATGTATATGTATGTATATGTATGTATATGTATGTGTGTGTGTATGTGTATATATATATATATATATATATGTGTGTGTGTATATGTATGTATATATATATGTGTGTGTATATATGTATGTATGTATGTATGTGTGTGTATGTATATATGTATGTGTGTGTATGTATATATATATGTGTGTGTGTGTGTGTGTGTGTGTGTGTGTGTGTGTGTGTGTGTGTGTGTGTGTGTGTGTGTGTGTGTGTGTGTGTGTGTGTGTGTGTGTGTGTGTGTGTGTGTGTGTGTGTGTGTGTGTGTGTGTGTGTGTGTGTGTGTGTGTGTGTGTGTGTGTGTGTGTGTGTGTGTGTGTGTGTGTGTGTGTGTGTGTGTGTGTGTGTGTGTGTGTGTGTGTGTGTGTGTGTATATATGTATATATATGTGTGTGTGTGTATATATATATATATATATATATATATATATATATATATAATGTATGTGTATATATATATATAATGTATATGTGTGTGTATGTATATATATGTATGTGTTTTGGGGGTTCGAAGTAGTTTTCTAGGAAAAAATACTGGTTTTAACTTGTAAACAAAAAGTGTCCGAAATAGGGCTGGGGCCTAAGTGGTTAACTGCTTGCTACCAAACTAAGTTGGAAATGCTGATAGCAGTATTGGACCAGTGCGACAGCCCCTATAGGTGTGTCTATGTAAATTGCTTTGTTTTTAACAAGTCTTATGCCTAGCTTGCTCCTATGGATAAGAGGTCAATACCCATTGAAGACTGAGTGGGCGACGACTACTAAATCTTATTCCTTGACTGTAGGCAAGACACACTTGTCTTTGTACTCCTCATCTGGTTGCCGCCACACACGCTTGACACTGTCTGAACCAAATAAAGTTTTTTATCTTGGTCTCATCAGACCACAGGACCACAGTTCCAGTAATCCATGTCCTTAGTCTGCTTGTCTTCAGCAAACTGTTTGCGGGCTTTCTTGTGCATCATCTTTAGAAGAGGCTTCCTTCTGGGACAACCATACAGACCAATTTGATGCAGTGTACGGTCTGAGCACGGACAGGCTGACCCCACCCCTTCAACCTCTGTAGCAATGCTGGCAGCACTCGTACCCAAAGACAACCTCTGGATATGACTCTGAGCATGTGCACTCAACTTCTTTGGTCTACTATGGTGAGGCCTATTCTGAGTGGAACCTGTCCTGTTAAACCACTGTATGGTCTTAGTCTCAGCTCAGTTTCAGGGTCGATAACCACACCATATTTAGCACACCTGCCCCCCCCCCCCTCATTCACACTTGAGACACTAACGAGTCACATGACATCAAGGAGGGAAAATGGCTAATTGGGCCCAAATTGGACATTTTCACTTAGGGGTGTACTCACTTTTGTTGCCAGCAGTTTAGACATCAATGGTTGTAAGTTATTTGGAGGGGACAGCAAATTTACACGGTCGTACACTTACATTGTAGCAAAGTGTCATTTCTTCAGTGTTGTCGCATGAAAAGATATATAATAAAATATTCACAAAAAATGTGAGGGGTGTACTCCCTTTTGTGAGATAGGGTGTGTGTTATAGATCTTGCTTTCTCTCTCGCTCTCGATAGAGAATATGTGTATGTGTGTGTATATGTATGTGTGTATATATATATATATATATATATATATATATATATATATATATATATATATATATATATATATATATATATATATATATATATATATAATCTCTACATTAATTTGGTTTTTGGAGTGGAATTTAAACAAATTATATGTTTACTTGGTCTTCCATCAGTATACGGCTTCCTATAGTCTTGAGCATATATACCAGATTTTCCCAGCCGCCCTACATGCAAATCTAGCCGACAACTTGGCTTGTACTGGAATCTCGGTTTATTGAACAGTTATCACAGCATGGACCTCCGCCTCCTGATTAGATTACCACACACAGGTCAGGGGTTGCCTGATTACATTATCATATGCAGATAAAACTGTATATAGAAATAACCTGAACTAATTATCTAGCCATCTGGACAGAAACAATGCAAGGTCATTAACATTTAACAATGGAACACAGACCACACAATCCACATCACACCTCGATAGACAATGGGGAGAGTCTGCCAGTGACAGTCTGTCTCCTATGTTGAAGTACATGGAATACACATCTAAAGCATTGCTTTGCTTTGAGTATTTAGGAGTTAGACTTTATGGCAACAGGCTATAGGTCTGTGTAAAGTGGGATCAAATCTTCATATTTCTTGAGATATTGATGAATATTACTCCCATTTTTGAAGTTATCCAAACCATTTTCTCAGTGTCCATTAAGTATCTATCTGTCTTTCACACCCAGTGACGGTGTGTACTAGCATTTTTCTTGATGAAATCGTATGTAAATGGATATGGTACGGTTATGACAAGCTTAGCATAGAGACATTTTTATTTTCTTTGTCAGAGCTTTTATAGAGCTGTTTTTTTTTTTTTTTTAAGCTTTTGTTTTTGGATCTAGAAAATTAACTATGCACATATGTATATATTCTGCACACTGCTCAAAAAAAATTAAAGGCACACTTTGAAAACACATTAGATCTTAATGGGAAAAATATCATGCTGGATCTCTATACGGATATGAGTGGGGAATGAAAAGATGCCACATCGTTAGATTTTGGGGGTGTTTTTGATTTCAGCCCTCTGTAGGTTGATCATTTTTCATCAAAGTGAAGAAATGATGCAGCAGGCTAGTCCAATTTGCGACATTTCATTGCAGCAACTCAAAATGGTACTTAGTAGTTTGTATTCCCCCCCCCCCCCTCCCACATGCTTGTATGCATACCTGACATCTGGGCATGCTCCAAATGAGACGACCGATGGTGTCCTTGGGTATTTCTGCACGATTTGGATCAGGGCATCACTGAACTACTGTAAAGACTGAGTTGCAACCTGGCAGGGTTGGATGGACCGACACATAATGTCCAAGAGGTGTTCTATTGTATTTAGGTCAGGCGTGTGTGTGTGTGTGGGGGGGGGGGGGGGTGTTCAATGGTTTTCAAGGTCTTCATCCTCCAGGAACTGGCTGCATACTCGCGCCACATGAGGCTGGGCAATGTTCTGCACCAGGAGGATCCCAGGACCCACTGCACCAGCATAGGTTCTGACAATGGGTCCTAGGATTTCATCCTGATACCTAATGGCAGATAGGGTGCCATTGTCTGGCCTGTAGAGGTTTGTGCGTCCCTCCATGGATATGCCTCCCCAGACCATCACTGACCCACCACCAAACCAGTCATGCTGAACGATGTTACAGGCAGCATAATGTTCTCCGTGGCTTCTCCAGGCCCTTTCACATCTGTCACATTTGCTCAGGGTGAACCTGCTCATCTTTGGAAAGCACAGGGCGCCAGCGGCAGACCTGCCAATTCTGGCATCTGCAAATTTCATTCGATCGCTACAGTGTCGGGCAGTGAGCACAGGGCCCACTAGGGGACTTCAGGACACCCTCATTAAGTCTGTTTCTGATTGTTTGGTCAGAGACATGCACACTACTGGCCTGCTGGAACTCATTTTGTAGGGCTCTGGCAGTGCTCATCCTGTTCCTCCTTGCACAAAGGAGCAGATGCCGGTCCTGCTCATGGATTAAAGACCTTCTACTGCCCCGTCCTGCTCTCCTAGATTAACTGCCTGTGTCCTGGAATCTCCTCAATGCTCTTGAGACTGGTCTTGTCTTGCTAGGAGACACAGCAAATCTTCTGGCAATGGCACGTATTGATGTGCCATCCTGGAGGAGTTGGGACTGCCTGTGCAATTTCTATAACTTCTAGGTATCGCCTCGTGTAGTTGACTGTTCCTGGCCAAATGCAAAATTAGTGAAAGACAGTGAGAACAGAGGAGTGGGGGGGGGGGGGAATCTAGTAAAGTAAAACCATTCCTGTTTTTGGAGGTTGTCTCATTGTTGCCTCTTCTGTGCGCCTGTTCATTTCATTACCACCAAAGCATCTGAAACTGATCAACCACCCCCTCTGCTACTTAACTGACCAGATCAATATCCCAGGAGTTGAATTGACTTGATGCTATACTCAGATTAAAAAGTGTACCTTTAATTTTTTTCAACAGTGTAATATTCAAGAGTATCAATGTAGATTAAAAAAGGGGTTGTCTCTTTTGCCTGTCCTTAATCCCCTTTTTTTTTTCTCCCCTCCCCCCCCCCCCCCCCTCTCCTGGCTATAACACCTATATGAGCTTGCTGGAAGATGCAATTCAAGGAACACGGGCAGTTAGTATGACATCCTTCCACCCTTGCAGCTATAACAGTCTCCAATCTTCTGTAAAGGCTCTCCACATTATTTTGAATTGTCTGGTAGGAGTTGGAATGCTGACTGCAAGCCATAAATTTACAAAGGAGGGGAGGTACAGTGATTTTAGATCAGGGCTCTGTGCAAGCAAAGTGTCTTCACATCAACCTAGTCAAACCCATATTTGTGTACATGGGCACAGTCATGCTGGAATAGAAAAAGGCCTTCCAAACTGTTACCACAAGGTTGGGAATGTACAATTATCCAAAAATCACTTTTGTATGCTGTAGCATTAATATTATGCTTCACTGGAAAAACTGAACTCCATTTAAGGGATGCCCACATATATTTTGGTAATGTGTATATAAACGCTTGGCCAAGACACAATTGTCAGTACGAAAAAGTTATCTGTGGGTAGTAGTGCCATATCATGCATTTGCAACTATGCAGAATGTCCCTTTTTTTTAGACTTGTAACTGTCGGTCCTACCTTTTTGCCTTTGGTGTCTAGCTCATTAGTACATCCTTTTCTTCTGTTATACACAGATGAACATAATGTAACATTGCATGAATAAAGTGTGCAGCTGTGTGTGTTTTTTTTTTTTTTTTTTGCGTGCCTTGTTTTACATAAAGCTAAGCCACAAATATCTTGTTGGTTCATAGGTATCAAAAGCAGCAAAGAGGCTTGGTGCAACACAATTCCCCTGAAGAAGCGCAAAGTGGAAGGTGTAGAAGGTCATGGTAAGGGAAAATCTCTTTTGTCTTCATTGGACTTCGTGGCAATTGGGTAGGCTTAAATAGTCCCTTTGCCCAAACAAAGCAAGGTGACAGTCGATCCAGATAGCTTGTTTTGTTTTTGAAAAAAAAAAAACTGGTTACTGTCCACACCTGTAACTGGTCTCTGCAGCAAGGAGCATTGGAAGGGCAATGCATATAACAAGACAAAAATTTCCAAGCTCTCCTTACCGACCAACCGAATTGACCTGTCCAACAGTACGTGTTAAAAACAGGGGTTTAGTTGCACACATTTGCAAATACAGAGAGCCCCGTCATGGCACCCCATTATCTGTGGTCCTAACTCTAAATTCTGTGAGTCTCCAACAATGGAAGCACATGCATTTAATGGACAGGTGTAGGACAGATATACCTGAAGGGAGCCCACCCCTTCTTAAAGGCACAGGGGAACACTGAACACCCAGCCTATAGCACAATGGCAGCAAAGATGTCAGTGCGTTGCCTGGTCAATATAATCTATAACCAAAACAACTGGTTACTGTCCACGCCTGTAACTGGTCTCTGCAGCAAGGAGCATTGGAATGGCAATGCATATAACAAGACAATAAGATCTCCTCGAGTAACTAGTTTGAGGCACTATGGTTATAGCAGGAAAACTGCTTGTGTATTTTTACTTATATATATTTTTTTTTTTTTTTTTTTACTTGCAGGCTTTCAAAAATCACCCGTATCAACTGAACCAACTCTACTTTACAAACCACTTGAAAAAAATAATACTCGACCACCACAAAATTCACAGACCACTTTTGATGTTTTTAAACAGATGTACCATGAAAAGAGGAGCAAAAGCCTTGACCTCAGCCAAGGCAATGCATGATCTACATTGTCCACTTTCTGATGGGTTTGCTGGTTGGCTTTCTGCAGAGCTCTATTGGATTACAAACAAGAGATCTTTAATGTGACAATTGAGGGACCATAACTTCAATGAAATCTTAAATCCAGTATTATATCCTGAAGGACTTTGGATGTAAGAAGAGCATCAACATTTGATATTGTTTGGTTGGAAGGACATTGCAATTGTACAAAGTGCCCTTTTTTCCTGAGGAAGAAAGACAACTTGTGCTGGTAACATTAACTGCATTAGGTGGAACTTCGTTTATTTTATTATTTTTTCTTTCCAGTAGGAAAGGTTTTTTTAATTTATGGTTGGGGTCAATTTTCTCTGATCCAGGAAGCAAGGGGGTAGGACTTCTTCAGTAGGGAAATAAATCCTACTCTTGTCAAAAAACTGCAAGTTTGAGTTTAAAAGTGTGATGAATACAGCAAAATATTTGCAAATCTTTTAGCAAGCTTCGCACAGCTTTGTTGAGTACTTTAAAGTAGACAGTTCCAGTAGGGGTTTGCCTAACAAATAATAATGGAATTGTTGATTATAACTAAAGCTGAACTCTAGCCTTCCCTTTAATTGTACAGGCTTCTCCCCTGTACTGAATAAATTTGCTCTTATTTTACTGCGAACTGTGAGTTCTCAGTGTGCATTAGAAGCTTCAGCAAGTCTCCGCATCACATGTGGACGTTACCTAGGCTGGTGTGCTTGCAAATGCAGTCTGCCTAGGAACACCCACTCCTGCAGACTAGAACTCCCAAGAACCAGTCCACTGTTTACATCATGGCTGAGGGCTCTTAGGAAAGTACTGAGGTGGCTGTTGAGATGTTTTTCTGTAAGTTATGCACAGTACCCTGCTGGAACCGGCCACCAGCTATGATCTTATCTGCCTCCATTGCATAGAGAAGTGCAGAGTCCCAATAATATCACTAGATCTAAAGAAGTATGTAATAAGTTATTATAAAAAATGTCATTAGACAATTGATAGGGTGGTGGTAAGACAAAATGGCAACAGGCTTCAACAAGCTTTAGGTTGTGTTAAGGCTCTCCTGCTAAGAGGTTTTGTAACTTCCCCAAACTGGAGCTGAAGGGTGCTTTTAATGGCTTTATTAAAGCTGGCTGAAAGCTTTGCAAATTCTTAACTTGCAACATATGTTTTTTTTTTTTTGTTTTTTTTTTTGAGTTGGAGACCATATGAACAAGGCCAAACTTGCAGGTGTGTTGAAACTTCATTTGCCTTGGATTTTAAAGGTATGGTCCACTTTGGGCTGAAAGTTTTGTATGTATGTGCCTTCCAGTGTTCCAGCTTCATAAAACATAAGTCCCACAGAGGTGGTGAGGAGGGTCTGGAGATTCCAGTAGAAAGATTGCAGATTTTCCAGGCTCTACTGAAACCCTGAAAAGCCAAGGTGCACTGACCCTTTAAATTGTTGATGGTTTTTGTTTTACGTAATGAGCATTAAACGTGCAGATTTTGTGTTCAACATGCTGCTATGGAGGGTGGTTACTCTACTCTCATGTAAATGTACAGAGCTTTGAAATGGGGGTATCGATTTGTATCTATAGCCCCTCTCTTGCAGTAAGCATGACTTGGGACTTTTTTTTTTCCCCCCAGCTGCCATGTTTCTGTACTTGTCATACAACTTGCACTAAATATTTTTCTTATGTTTTTCCAAAAACAGGTTTTGTTTAAAAATTATATTTTTTTTACATTTGTCTAATTAAATATTTCCTTACTATGTTTTGAATTACTTGTGTAAATATGTTGCTGCCTGTTTAAAGCTGGACCATGTAGAATTGAAGGGGAAAAAAATTCTGCAATTAAGTTAAACTGCTTTGTTGCTTTGTAGTCCTCTTACAGATACTGTTCGACATCTGGCAGCCTTTCTGACTTTGTCACGAGTCTTGGCATTGTGCCAAGCTGAGTGATAGCTTATCAACCAGTGGGGAGTCTCCTCTGGTATTCAAAGAATGCCCCAAGTTTAGTGTTAGTTTAAAACCAAATGCTGCTTACATATATAGTGACTAGCGTCTCTCTCAATATCTATTTTTACAGTGGATATAAAAAGTCTACACACCCCTGTTAAAATGTCAGGTTTTTGTGATGTAATAAAATGAAACCAAGATAATTTCAGAACTTTTTCCACCTTTTTAATGTGACCTATAAATTACAACTCACTTGAACAACAAACTGAAACCTTTTAGGGGTAGTTGCATCAGTATGCGCACACTCTCATAACTGGGGAATGTAGCGGTGTTCAGAATTGAGCAATCCCATTCATAATCATGTCCAATAGGAGTCAGTACACACATGTTGTCATTTAGAGTTCCTCTGATTGATTGATTAACCCCAAATAAAGTTCAGCTGTTCTAGGCGGTCTTTCCTGACATTTTCTTAGTCATCCTACAACAAAAGCCATGGTCTGCAGAGGGCTTCCAAAGCATCAGAGGGATCTCATTGTTAAAACGTATTAGCCAGGAGAAGGGTACAAAATAATCTTAAGGCATTAGATATAGCATGGAACACAGTGAAGATAGCCATCAAGTGGAGAAAATATGGCACAACAGTGACCTTGCCAAGAACTGGAGGCCTCCCCAACATTGATCAAAAGAGAAGAAAACTGGTCAGGGAGGCTGCCAAGAGGCCTACACTGACATTAAAGTAGCTGCAGGACTATCTGGCAAGTACTGGCTCTGGTACATGTGAAAACAATCTCCTGTATTTTTCATATGTCTGGGCTATGGGGTAGAGTGGTAAGATGGAAGCCTTTTCTTACAAAGAGAAACATCCAAGCTAAATTTTGCAAAAACTCATCTGAATTCTCCCAAAAGCATGTGGGAAAATTGTGTTATGGTCTGGTGAAACCAAGCTTGAACTTTTTGGCCATAATTCAAAATATGTTTCGGGCAAAAACACATCACCAAAAAACACCATGCCCACAGTGAAGCATGGTGGTGGCAGCATCATGCTTTAGGGCTGTTTTTTTTATTCAGCTGGAACAGGGGCCTTAGTCAAGGTAGAGGGGAATTTTGAACTGTTCTAAATACCGGTTAATATTGGTACAAAACCTTCAGGCTTCTGCTAGAAAGCTGAACATGAAGAGGCGTGTCACCTTTCAGCATGACAACAACCCAAAGCCTGCATCCAAATAAACAAAGGAATGGCCTCCCCAGAAGATTAAAGTTTTTGGAATGGCCCATACCGGAATCTGATGAAAATCTGTGGGGTTAGCTGAAGAGGGCTCTGCACAGGAAATTCCCTTTTTGCAAAGGAGTGGGCAAATATTGCGAAGTCAAGATGTGCCAGGCTGATGGACTCCTCAAAAGACCGAGTGCTGTAATATAATCAAAAGGTGCTTCAACAAAGTATTAGTTTTAATGGTGTGCACACTTATGATACAATTTTTTAGGTTTACTTCCTTTCAGCTAAAAGATTTAGATTTGTTATTCAACTGAGTTGTACAGTTTATAGATCACATTAAAGGTAGAAAAAGTTTTGAAATTTAGATAATTTTTTTTTTTTTTACGTCCCGGAAATCTGAAATTTTAACCACTTGCCGACTATATACGGTCGCAGTCAGCCTCTCGCAGGCAAAGTGACGTAAGGGTACTAGTGACCTAGGGAGCGAGCGCGCGATCGTCTGTTACAAAGGGAGAAAAGCAGGCGGCTAATTTAAGCAAAACCGTCTTGTCATTCTCCCTTGTGTAACAGCAGAGATCATACGGTCCTGCTGTGTAGAATCGTATATCTCTGTTACATGAAAAACCACATCCCACAACAGTAAGAATCGCGCCCCCCAGGGACACATAGCCACTGCATCTCTAATAAAGTTAACCCCTTCCCTGCCAGTGTCATTTTTACAGTAACAGTGCATATGTATAGCACTGACTACTGTAGTAATGTCACTGGTACCCCCAAAAGTGTCAAATGTCAGTCAAGGGTCTGATCTATCCGCCCCAATGTCGCAGTCCTGCAAAAAAAATCACAGATCGCCGCCATTATGAAAAAACAATAAAAATGACAATCTTTCCCTTAGTTAGTAAACGCAATAACTTTTGCGCTAACCAATCAAAATACCCTTATTGCGATTTTTTTTTTTTTTTTTTTTTTTAACCAAAGATATGTAGCACAAAACAAATTGGCCTAAAAAAAGTAAAATTTTTTTGATTTTTACATTTTTTTTAATATAAAAAAAAATGTGAAAAATATTTATTTTTGCAAAATTGTCGCTTTTTTATTTATAGCGCATGATCAAAAAATCGCACAGGTGATCAAATACCACCAAAAGAAAGCTCTGTTTGTGGGGGGAAAAAAGGACGTCAATTTCATTTGGGTACAGCGTCGCACAACCGTGCAATTGTCCGTTAAAATCACGCAGTGCCGAATCGCAAAATAGGCCCTGGTCAGGAAGGGGGTAAAATCTTCCGGGGCTTAAGTGGTTAACAGGGGTGTGTAAATTTTTAGATCACTTAAAAAAAAAAATATGTATCCACTGTATATACGGTGTGCACACCTCCCCAAAAAAAGTGATATTAGGCCCGGTTTACACTATTTCAGATGTGACATGAGTTGCACAGAATCGCATGACAAGGAAAATCACTATTTTCAAAGGTGTCCATTCACATTGATGCGACTCAACACATAATGATCTTGGAAAAGGTTCCTTTACTGCTATGGTGCAACTTTTATCATCCTAGTATTTACAAACCTTATCAAAGTTGCATCCACTTAGCACTACATAATCGCACTGAAAGTTGAATCAAAATAATATTGAGGCAGTGTGAACCTAGCCTTACTCCCTTCGCTGGTGGCTCCTGTCTCCTACCTCCCTTGTTGGTCCAGCATTGCAGCCTCCATGATTTGTGTCTTTGATGCTTTAAGAGCATTGGATGCTTGGGTAAGAAGGAGGAACAATGGTGCACAAGGAAGACGCTCCAGAATCCAACCCTCCTGGAAGGGTTTAATGTGGAGGGCCCTAATAAAGGCCACATCGCTGAAATGGAGGAAAAGTTGGAGACCTAGGTTTCCTTTGCAGGGGTGTGTTGGTTTTATTTACTAAGAGACCTGACAATCTTTCCTATGTTGCTTTGCGCATTCAATCCCGTTGAATCCCCTTACACCTTGTGTCATGCAGCCTCTTAATCAATCGCTCAAGATGATCAAGTGCTGAGGTCACAATGCTGTAAGCTAGCAGAGGGCATTACAAGTTGCACAGTTCAGATTGCTGCAACTCGTTTAGGATAACTTCAGGGTCCTCTACCTAGGCACCCCCTTTACAGCCAGCTGACACTGGATCCCAGAACCTCTTCCACAGTGGTCCCCTCTAACACTTCAGGCGAACCCCAGGGGCAATCCTCAGGACTCAAGACCTGTGTAGGCTTTCCTGGGCCTGGACCCCTCTCTCCCCGCAGGCTCTCGGCACACCGGATCCCCTCAGCTCAACTCAGCACTCTGGATACCCAGGCAACACCCTAAGACATACACCATCTATCAGCAAACCGCTTTCACTGTACTCTGTTGACAAAGCTCTCACAGGATTTGACTGACAAGGTAGTGAAATGAAGGGTGCTCTGGATGACAGGACTGGCCAGAGATAACGGATAACTAGGATGACACTTTAGAAGCACCTCCTGTTTGTTGTTCCATTGCCAGAGAATTGCTTCCCTCTTGGAGTGCTGCTTAAGTGCAGTAACACAAGATTTGTTCCCCCAAGGATGGATATGCAGTGCATACTAGCACAGTATGACTTAAACTGCCAAGGGCCCAATTTATTTTTGCTGTGGTTTACTACCGCCTTAAAAGAATTATAATTATCTATGTATTTCCAGGTTTAGACAATACATTTAGATGTCCAGACATAAACCTACGAAAATATCACCTTCCATATACAACCTTTAAGAAATAAAAAAACTTCTCATTTCCTTTTCAATCATTTCCAGAGAGTTGATACTCCCTCCTAGCCCCAAGACACGCTGGTGCAATTAACGGTCTCTATGGGTCCTTTCACACTATCTGCTGTCCGGCGCAGTCCATTCTCTGCTCAGCGGGGATTGATTCTCGCTGAGCAGGCAGGTCCTTCTCCGCTCTGTGTCCTCTATGGGGGAATTGGATGAGATCGGACCGCCTGTCCGTTCTCCTCCGATCTGCTGGATGGATGAAAAATAGGGTTTCCATCCGTCCCGGATTTCACAGACAGGATCGGAATCGGCAAGCAGCGGGTGTCAGCGGAGATGTCTCTGCTGACATCTGCTTCCCCATAGGGATGCATGCAGGATCTGATCTGGTCTGCCTAAAAAACGAATGGCGGATCTGATCGTATCGTTTGTGTGAAAGGACCCAAAGCCTTTTTTGTCCAGTATACATTAACATCTATTAACGATTTATCTATTTTTTTTTTTCCCTCAAGTCTGTTGGTGTACACTGCTCAAAAAAAATTAAAGGAACGCTTTGAAAGCACATCAGCTCTCAATGGGGAAAAATATTATAGATATCTATATTGATATGGACTGGGAAGTGTGTTAGGAATGAGAGGATACCACAGCGTTTGATGGAAATAAAAATAATAAACTACAGAGGGCTGAATTCAAAGTGGGGGGAAAAAAAAAATGATGCAGCAAGCTTGTTCATTTTGCTGAAATGTCATTGCAGCAACTCAAAATGATACTCAAAAGTTAATATGGCCCCCACATGCTATTATGCATGCCTGAGCAACCAAAAACTATAATAGATTAATCCTGGCACCTACCTAGCAGGGTGCTACATGTAATTGATAGAGATGAGTCAATCACCCCCAATTTGGTTTGCGCCAGAACTTTCAAACATCGCAAGAGTTCAGAGCTGAACAACGAACCCTATTAAAGTCTATGGGAGCTGAACTGGAAAAATTAAGTGCCCATTTTGTAGGCTTATATGCAAGGTATTTGGCATACAAAGGGTATGGGGTCTGGGTACTGCCATGAGGGGACATGTATCAATGAACCTTAAGTTTGTAAAAAAAAAAGATGATTTTTAAATGAGCAGTGATTTACTGATGCTTAAAGTGAAGCTATAAAAAAAAAAGTTCCTTTAAATATATTGCCTCAGGGTCCCCTTAGTCTGCCTGTAAAATGGCGCATCTGTACTGTATAGAACATGCTGCAGCAAAAATTACATTTATAAAACCAAAAAAAATAAATTTCTCTTTCGTTCATTGACGGACACAGCTCCATATCTTCTTGACCAATGGGTTTATGCTGCTCTCCGTAGGAGTAGGACACTAGGTGGAAAAAAATTTGACCACGCCTATAGGGCAGTCCCAGGGGGGTATACTCCCACTTCTGCTATAGGACTTCAGCTTTTCTGCCTAGTCAGGAGTAAGGACCTAGTTCCTTGCTGGGATCTCTGGTCCTAGCATTTTTTTTTCCTGTTAAATTCATGTTAAACTCAAATGTTAAGTTTGAGCCATGAAATAATCTACGCCAATCAGGTTTGCATCTGTTCAGGTAAGCTTTACTGAGATTACATGCGCAAGGACCACATCTCGTACAGAAATAGAGAATGTGATGACATACATTTTTGATACATCCTTTTATAGGGAATTATCACAGTAAAGTCTATGGCGGGCATAGACCCAAAAATATAGTCATACAAGATTACACAATATTTCATTAACAGCCATAATACAGCCTTAAATACTGTTGATTATTTAGCAAAGTCTTGGTCATCTTGCTCTAGGAGCATGACAATTAAAAATGATTGATTGGGGGCTTGTTTTCATAAACCTCTCTTTCCGGGAATCTTATCATTTTTGGAAGAACATTTCATGTTATACTTGACACATATTCATAATAAAGACAACATAACAAACAGACTCAGACTGAAATCCTAAAACGTATTATTTTGAAAGTATATTCAAGGATTAAGAGGGGACTCTAGACTGCCATACTGAATATGGATATATGAACATATAATATAAAAGTCTTTAAGAGTCCTCGATATATTTTCATCTTGACATTCCCTTTTAAACAAAAAGTTGCCTTTCTTTCTCTCTCTTGTTCCTGTGAGAACTACAATCAACTGCCGGACTGGGCGATGGACTGGATATCCTAAATCCTTGCGATCTTGCCAGTGAGCGAGACCCGACCTTAGCTCCGCGCTGGGTTGGCTGCGACAGCCCCACCTGACAGGGGCTGGCCAGTGAGTTAAATGTCTCCAAAAGACGCATAAACCTGGTCACGATCCTAGTCATGACCTGAGTTGCAGCGTACGTCTGGCCCGCAGCACCCACATGCCAAGATGGTGGGTGGTCTGTCTGGAGTGGTGCCCGCCTGGTCCCCATGGTGCAGTAAGTAGTATCCCCTACCACCTCTCGGCGTGGACACGGGGCCCCCCCGGGTTGGTCGGACCCCCAAGTTCCCTTCCTTCCCACTTTACATTCCCCCCTCAATATCGGGGGTCCCTCTGCAGACCACCCCCCATTCACCCATACCTAGCTCAACCCCCCCCCCCCTTCCCGGCGGACATGCCTGATTTTTTTGATGGGGGTGTTGCGGGTCCTGGGGATGAGGGGGGCATGACGCAGATTTTTTGGGTGAGGATGGTCCTGGTGGGGGTCCCTAGCGGGGGGGGGGGGGCCCTAGCTGTCTAACTGTTCCTGGTGGTCAGTGGAGGATCCTGGGAGCCGCTTGGGCCCTCCATTTTGTTGTGGATGGCTGCTGTATCGATCGGTGGCCATGTTTGTGTAGTCCTGCGGCCATTTTCTTTTAGTTTCCCATTATTATTAATCGGTAGCCATGTTTTTGGAGAGTAGGGAGGTGATTCGGCGGTGGACCTCTAGTGGCAGTTCTATGAACTTCCTCCTTCTCTCTGATTCCTGCACGGTGTGCAGCCTGACACTCTGCGTCCATATCCGTGGGGAGTCCCTGTGGGGGTTATTTGGCTCTGTCTTGCTGCTCTAGAAATTTTGGTGCACTGGGACTTATAGTACTGCTAGTGCAGTGGTGGGTTGGTATTTTTCTTTTTTTTTTTTTATAGAAATTTTACACATTTTGCTGGCGGTTCCATGTTAACCCATTGAGTCCCTAGAGCACGTCACCACCCGACCACCCCCTCTCTCAGGCTGTGGGGCCCGCGGGGTATGACGGCAGTCCTGCAGTCACTGGTGTCTAAAGTAGATTACCAGCCACAGTGCCTGCGCCCGACTGGACCTGCACGGCTCCTACCACGCATGCGTGCATCGGCCCAGCCGGAAGACTGGTGGCCACGGGGAACTCATGGCGGATAGGATGGAGGAATGTCAGACCTGGAACCGTTACTATGATGTGTTTCGGAGGTGTGGCCTCCCTCTTCAGGTCACCTGGGCGCAGGCACTGTGGCTGGTGACACCAGAGTGTACTGCGCTTTCAGCAGGCCAGGAGTTATACATCACCTCGCCAGGACACAAGATCGGGTTCCCGGTTCAACCTAAAGAGGCCATGAAGGATAGGCATGTTCAGAATCCCTAGACTACATGTGAGTGTATTTATTTTAATCTGACAACTTTTAATAAAATGAAGTTATACTAGGTCGGATGTGCACCCTGTCTCTTTTTGCCTTGTAGAGCTCTTGTTTTGCCTAATTGGCTATGTTTAGCCTTTGGGAAGTGTGTTTTTCTTGCTGCGTTAATCCCACCCCTCATATTGACACTACTTTGGGATGTCCCATATGAAGCTGTGTCCGTCAATGAACGAAAGAAAAAAAGTGGATTTTTGTCTTACCGGAAAATCCTTTTCTCTATCGCCCATTGACAGACGCAGCAGCTATGCTTCTTGACCATTGGGTTATGTGCGCCATCTACAGGAGTAGAACTAGGCAGTGAAAAAAAAATTCACTGTCACGCCTACAGGGGCAGTCCTTCACGGCATAACCCCACACACACTCTGCCTCAAGCCAGTTTCTTGCTGCCTAGTGAAGGAGTAGGACCTAGGTTTCCTGTTGGGACTTCGGTCTCAGATTTTTTTTATTCTTTTAAGAATATTTCTGTTTATTCCTCTTTACTCGCTAGCGCTAGCTAGTGTCAGGGGGATTCTCCTGCTGAACTACAAGCGACAGCCAGCTGAGGTTTCGCACTGGATAATATAGATCCTTACGGTCTCCCAGCCTGGCCGACGAGCGTGGGCAGGTTATGGTCCAACTAGGCCTCGCCACAACAGAGCCCCTGTGGACGGGGATGAGCCTGCGAGTGGATGTCTCCCTGGGACACATTGACCTGGAACATCCTGAGTCGCAGCATACCCCTTGGCTGGCAGCACTCCCACTCAGGGTGGGAGGTGGTCTGCTCGGAGCGTAGCCCAGCCGGTCCATGGTATGGTGAGTAAACTGAGCCCCCCATGTCCCTAGTAGCCTCTGGGGGGATGTGGGCCCACTCCTGGGGATAATAGGACCCTGTTTTTCCTATAAGAATTCCGGCCCTCTCCTCCCTGCTCCTGCATGGGGGCGCTATATTCGGCGCCCCGGGGGGGAGAGAGATGATACAGTGGTGCCTTATCCTGTGGGGTCAGTTTAGGTAGTTCCCTGGTGTGGCCTTGTATCTGGGTCCTGACCGCATGCCAACGTTCGGCTGCAATCTTAGGTGTGGTCATCAGCTCCCTGTGTGTGAGGTGATGTGGCCATTTTCCCTGGGCTTCCTATACAGTTGTATTGGAGCCATTTTGTTGTAGCCTGGAGCTAGACAGGCAGTTTGGCCTCTTGTGGATTGATGTCACTTATTCTACTCAGTTCTCCATGCTTCAGTCGTTGCTGGCTCCTCTGTGAGGTGATACAGTATTGGGGGTTGTTTCTGGGCATTCCCTGCGCACTCTGCTACCTGCCACTGTTTAAATGTAACTCTGAGTACAGCGTGGCGGTGCGGACCGTGGATTTAAAGGGGCAGTGAATGTTTTTTTAACATTGCAAAATGGAGTCCCAGGCAGTAAATTCTCCATCAGGCCCCCTCAGTACGACTGCCGGTACGTCCGACTCAAAGTCCATAGTGTCTCTTTCTGCAGCATTGGAAAGTCTGGCAGCAAAGGTTGATCTTGTCATGAAACAAGTTGCTGGCCAAAAACGGCCCCTGCCTTTTTGGTCTTCTGACTAAAGCCCCATACACACGATAAGATTTTCGAACGATCTGTCATCCGTTTTTGTGGCATGCTAGTCTGATGTGGAAAGTGAAGAGGTTATTTTCATACGATTTTTCCTGTATGACAGAATTCTACTTCAGAAGTGATGTCATGTGTTGGATTGCTTTGTATGTGTTCTTTTGTCTCTGAGTATGCCTAGTCTTGCTCTTAAGATTTTTTTTCAGTCGAAATCTGTACTAATGAGACGAAAATCGGACGTTGTATTACAGACGACAAACATTTTATAGCCTGCATATCAGGATTTTGTCAGCCGAAAAGTCGGTGTTGGCTGTCGAAAGCACCATACTAACAATCCGAAAATCGCAGATCGGTCGCCGGACAAATTTTTCCCTTCGGATTTTCTTATCGTGTGTACGGGCCTTTAGAGACTGATATGGTCGCCAAGGACAACCCCCTCCCTGAGGGATTCCTGTCCTTGCATTCTGATGGTAAAGAGGACCTGACCTCAGCCGCAGCGCAGAAACGCGCTATGGTGGAAGCACTGATTTGTTCAGTAAGGAAACATTTTACAATTGACTGATGAGCCCACACAGCTAGGAACGGATCAGGTATTTCCTTGTCCCAATGAATTTCATGATCTTGTTAATGAACAATTGCGGCGCATTAAGCACTGGCTGGTGGTGCCTAAGCGCTTGATGCTGTTAACCTTTTGCTGACTATCTCGAACTGCTGGATAGTGCTACCTCAAGTGGACCACCCTGTTTCCAGGTTTAAAAAAATCTGTGGTATTCCCCGGCCTTCAAGGAGAAGCCATCCTGCTTTACGGTGGCTGGCTTTAACTGCATGGCTGTTGAAGGCCAGGTGCTGAGACATAGAGGTCTCTCTGAGTCTGCGATTCCTACCCTGCTGAGGGTTAGAAAAGCGAGTTCCAGAAAGATTTATCATCGCACGTGGAAGATGTATATTTCAATCGCAAAAATTGCACCCTCGCCTTTTTTCGGTGGCTAGGGTCTTGGCTTTCTTGCAGAAAGGAGTTGAGCAATGGTTGGCCTCGGGCACAATCAAGGGCAAAGTGTCGGCCTTGGCGATATATTTCCAAAGCCCGTTGGCTGCTAATACTTTAATGTGTGTCATATGGCTCCGGGAGAAGGTCCCCCTTGCCTCCATGGGAATTGACTTTGGTTTTGTCTATTCTTCAAAAGCCTCCTTTTTGAGAATATTAGGGACATAGCTCTGCCTTTGTTCTCTCAGAAGGTTGCCTTTTTGGTGGCTATTACTTCTGCCCGCAGAGTATCTGAGTTGGCGGCGCTTTCCTGTCAGCCTTATTTGGTCGTCCACAGAGATAAAGTGGTTCTCTGACCTAATCAGTCTTTTCTTCTGAAGGTGGTGTCTGATTTCCATTTAAATTAAGACATTGTTTTGCCTTCATTCATTCCTAAGCCTAAGCATCCCAAGGAAATTACCTTGCACTCTCTGGATGTTGTTCGGGCGATCAGGGTTTACCACAGCGTCCTTTAGGAAATCGGATGCTCTTTTTGTCCTTACTGAGGGATCTAGTAAGGTTTTGGCTGTGTCTGCTGCGACTATATCTCGAGATGGATTAGGCAGACGGTTGTACAGGCTAATTCATTGAAGGGTCACGTTCCTCCTTTCCCTGTGACAGCACATTCCACCAGAGTGCTGAGTGCCTTTTGGGCTTTTCATCATCAGGCCTCTGTTATTCAAGTGTGTAAGGCGGCGACTTGGTCGTCTGTGCATACTGTTACAAAAATTCTGCAAGGTAGATTCGTTGGCATCTTCAGGTGCATCCTTTGGCCGCAAGGTTTTGCAGGCTGCGGTTAGACTCGTTTTTCTCTTTCAGGAGTTTAATTTTTTCTCTATGGGCAAGCTCCTGTTGTTCCTGGTTGAGCTTTGCTACCTAGTTGGCTATGTTTAGCCTTTGGAAAAACATTTTCTGTGTTTTCGGTTGCATTCTACCCACCCCTCCTGCCTATACTGCTTTAGGACGTATCAATGGTCAAGATCCATAGCTGCTGCTTCTGTCAATGGACAATAGAGAAAACCCGATTTCTGTAAGAGTGTACCGTAAAATAGTTTTTTCTGAAGTCCAGTGCCAGACGCAGCACCTGCCCCTCTGTTATGGGAATGGGTTTGTGTCTTCACTGTGTGCTCCGAAACGGTCTTGTGGCAGAATATGTGTGGAGTTATGCTGTGAAGGGCAGCCCCTGTAAGCGTGTCAGTGAATTATTTTCACTGCCTAGTACTACTCCTGTAGATGGTGCATAACCCACTGGTCAAGCATAGATGCTGTGTCTGTCAATGGACTGCAGAGAAAAGGATTTTATGGTAAGATCTTGAAAAAAAAAATAAATGTTTTTTTCCTTATGTTCCTCGACTGCCACAGCACTTGCCCCTTTATTGAGTTGGGTTTTATATTCTTCTGCCACTGCTTGTTTCAAAACGGAAGTCCTACAGCAGGAAGTGGGGGGGGGGGGGGTATACCTCCGAAACTGCCCTCTAGGTGCGGTCAATTTTTTTTCGCCTATTATCCTACTCCTATGGAGAGCAGCAGTAACCCATCGGTCAAGAAGAGATGAAGCAGTGTCTGTCACTGAACACACTGTAACCCTATAGAGGTACTCTTGATGATAGCAATAATTGGTTTTTCTGTCAAAAATGTAAATATGCACCTGTCATACAGATGTGAAAGAATTGGTCCTTGGGTGTTGATTGTGCTGCCCCAAAATGTGACAAGCAAACTTCCTTACATTGCCTGGATGTGGTCAGAGCTGTCCCTCTTTGTTTTGGGCATACTGCTTTCTACTCTACCAAAGCCAGCCTTCCAGAGATTCCACATAACATTTAACCCAGTGGATGGTCAACTGGAATGCTCTCCATGCCTGTTTTCGCCCCTAGATAATCCCCCACCCTATGATGCAGAAGCAGCCGATAGGGTGTGAAAGCTGACAGCTCTGAGCCCTGAGGACTAAAACATCTTTGAAATGCATCACAGAAGCGGCCCACTGCTCCTCTCTTGACCAAGAAGCCTCAAAACTTGCTTTTCCATGAGACTGTAACCTTGCAGAGCCTAGAAAGGCATTACATAGACTCCTCTTTAAAGGTGGTTTTTCAAGATATTTCATCCTCTGCTCCCTCTGTGGGGATGGGATGAGTTCCGAGACTTTCCCCTTGTAATGGTAGTCAAGGAGGGTTGCCAACCAATAGTGATCCTTCTTCTTGGTGCCACGAATTCTCCGGTTCTTTCGCAGGCTTTGAAGAATGAGGGAGCTCCTGCCCTACAAGTTTGCGGAGACATGAGAAGCAGAGTCCTCGGGTCACAGAGTATTACAATATCTGGGACTCCCTCCTCGCAGCCACCTGCTGCTCCCAAGGGTTCTGGATATGGAAAACAATTTATTTTTTAAGGTTTGACGTATGCCTTCCCGTTTCAATGCCTCCAAAACTGCCAGAATCCTTCTCTTTCCTCACCTCTTGTGTGTTCTGTGGCGTTGCAAGAATGGGGTCTGCATAAAGCTGGCCTTGAAAGGAAAGGAAAGGAAGTCCTCCGCTGCCTCGAGTGCCCTGTCCATAATGCAATGCAGAGTCCGCTCCAGCTAGAACACAACAGGGATTGTGTCACTGATGCATGCATTGTTACGACTCACCATTCTGGTCATCTCCTCAGCTTGTGACGGTACAGTGCATGCATCCTTTATCGGCAGCCATTGGCTTGGGGGAAAAAAAGCCGAGCTGGCCTGAGCTTGTTGTTGTGCAATACCCACACAGGTACTCGTGGACAGCACTCTGGCAATGCCACAGTGGCTGCACATTCGGCAAAGTTGAGTTCCACCTGGTAGGCATGTCACAAATCAGGCAGTTTGCAGCTGAATTTCAACCAACTTAGCACTGGCTGTGTACGAGCGTCTGAAATGGCTCCAGACTGTTTGGGTTCTGCTTTAGCAGATCTTCCAACCCTAGGTACCTGTTTAAGAAACGCTGCACCACCAAATTGAGGACATGTGCCAGGCTTGGCACATGTCAACTTTCCTTGTTGAAGATCGGAGAGAAGGTTAGTGCCATTATCGCGGACCACAATACCTGGCTCAAGCTGGTGTGGTGTGAACCACCTCTGGGCCTGCCCCTGCAGAGCCGAAAGAATCTGCTCCAATGTGGCCCCAGTCCCCTAGACAGACCAGCTGAAACAGTGCATGGCATCTTTTAGCCTGACTCATTGAATAGCCTCTTGAACGCTTAGGGGGTACTGGTGGTTCATAGAACAATTCAGCAGGGGAGGGCATGGAGGAGGGGGTGGAGCTGACAAATCTCACATCATCATCACCACCAGCTGTATAGAGATGTGGTGGCAAAACAAGCTACAACACTGAGCCCTGTCCTGCATCCTTCTGAGTTGCAAGCAGAGTTACCCAGTGTGCTGTGAACAAAATATATCGTACCTGAACTTGTTTACTGGGCCATGTGTCAGCAGTAGTCGGGACCTTGCAGCTGACTGCCTTGCCCAATGATGCCACAACATTGCGTTTCATGTGATGGTACAGAGCTGGAATTGCCTTACGTGCAAAGAAATAGTGACTGGGAACCTGCCATTATTGTACAGCACATTCTGCAAATTCACAAAAGGGGGCAGAATCCCCTAGATGGAAAGGCAGGAGTTGTAAAGCTAACAGATTTGAAAAGATAGAATTTAGACGCTGGGCTTGTGGGTGGCAGTGACTGTATTTTTTTTTCTTCCCTACAGCAGCTGAGGCAGATAAACTTGCCCACTATACTCTACAGCAGGTGCTGTGCTGCAAGGACCTGTGACACCCTTCACTATAGCTTCGCTATAGCCCTGTCTGTGGAGGCTGCTGAGAGGTCATGAGATATAATGGGGGTAGACCTGAAATGTGAGGAAGAGCAGAATTGTGTCCCTTTTGTGTGGTTCTCAAGTGCTTTTACCAACGCATTGTGTGGTGGTAGGTTAAATGCCATGTTAAGTGCGTGGTACCCAAATGGTCAGTGTTTTTACCATGCTTGATCTGCTTGGCGCAAAGTTTGCAAATTACAACAGTGCGATCGACTGCACATTTTTTAAAAAAGGCCCAGACAGCTGAACTGTGGGAAGTGGGCTGGGAGTTAAAGTGGTTGGACACCCAAAAACACACAAAAAAAAACTGCAAGACAAAGGCATAATGAGCTAGTATGCATCGCATACTAGCTCATTATGTATTACTTACCTTAGAACGAAGCCCCGACACGGACCCCTGAACATTGCTGCGGGCGCTGCCATGATCCCTCGGCGTCTCTTCCGGGTTCAGCGTCTCCAGCGCAGTGATTGGCCGGAGCCGCGATGAGGTCACTCCCGCGCATGCGCAGGAGTGATTTTTCGGCAAGCTCACGGCACGCAAAACTGAAGGTCCCCCCGGACCTTCAGAGCGCATGTGGCGCTCGCGTGAGCGGCTGCATGCACTGCAAATATCTCCTAAACTGTGCCGGTTTAGGAGATATTAATTGTACCTACAGGTAAGCCTTATTCTAGGCTTACCTGTAGGTAAAAGTGTAAAAAAGCGGTATACTACCGCTTTAACAGCTCCACAATCTGATCGAATAGGGTGGCTACTCTCTACTCTTTCATGATGGCTGCCTCATTGGGGTTGTTCCTTTCCTCCTCTGCTCTATCCCGCACTCAAGTCACATCAGTGACCTCATCATCATCCCCTTTATCCTCATCATCACTGGAGCCAACGTGGCAATATGCTGCGGCTTGGGGAACATGACTGCCAATTTGTTGTTTACCAGGGTTCTCCCCTCTCTGTAGGCTCCTGTTCCTACCTTCCTCAACCTCCGCACCAACATCAGAATCAAGTAAAATCTGTGCATCTCCAAGGAGCAAGTGGCTGACGCTGTGTTCAAATAATTCAGCTGTCTCGTCCATGCATGATGCTTGGGCTATGGCAGGAGTAGCTGTGTACAAGGAGGCAGAATAAGTCCCTCTGGCAGCTGCAGTGGACTGCGCACTAGTCTTTGCTTGGATGATAGAGGATTAGGATGGTTTTATAAGCCAGTCCACCACCTCCTCTGCATGATGTGGCTAGATAGCATGGGCAACATCACTAAACAGAGGAAATGGTGCCCTGCCTGAGGATGGACCATCTCTACCTTTGCCTGTGGACACAGGCTCTGCAATCCCCCCCCCCCAAAGTGCCATGGGAACATCTGCCTCCCCTTGTTGGCCTCCAAGACATGATGGGGGGGCTTATTATGGACATGTAAAAGAGGCGGGGAAATGTGTACTTGGATGCACTTTAATCTATGTAAAGCGGTATTTGGTGCACTTTAACTTGAGTTCTCACTAGACAGACACATTCCACTGACACTACAAAATACTGCAGTAAAAGTGGACTAATGCACTTCAATGTACTGCAGTAAAAGTGCGCTAACGTAATTCAGTATACTGCAGGAAAAGTGCACTGACGGACCACAATATACTGCAATAAAACTGCCCTGACACTACCTTTTAAAATACTGCAGTAATCCTTCCCTGACACACGAAACTGACACTACAGTAAAAATAACCGGTCCCACTACACTCACACTGCACTATCACTATATTCACACTAAACTGACACTAAAGTAAAAATGAACAGTTGCACTGCACTACCGCTGCACTATCCCTATATTCACACTACACTAATACTTTACACTCACAATAGAATCACTAAAGCACACTATAAAAAAAAAGCTAGAGCCCTGTTCTGTCTATCTACACTCCAATACCACACTGCAAATGGCTGCTCTGGGAAAGAACCTTTTATAGTGTGAGGTGGGAACCGTTCACACAACACTTCTTCATCCTTTCCTAGCTTATTCATGTCAGTATTCTCACAGGTTCACTTATAGAACCACCCCTTGTTAGCCTACATAAAGGGCATGTGACAACCACACCACAGGATGGGAATGCTAAGTACTTGATAACATTTTTGCCTATTCCTGGCCACTTCAGCATCCTCACATGATACATGATGTAGCTAGCTAACAAAAGGGGGGTAACTCAAGATAAAAAACCGTCAGCCAACCAAATTTACTGTTTCATAATAAACTATAAAAAAACAAGCTCAGGAAATGACTAAAGCACCAAAAAGTAGAGTATTAAAACTATAGATGGGCTCAGGCTTGTTTGGGATCCCAGTCCCAACCCATCTGTCCAATTCCGCCAGGAAGCCGACACTGCACACCGCTGATCACAGGCAGCTGCACAGACCGGGAAATGTCTCGCTGCCTGTGATCAGCAGTGTGCAGTGTTGGCTTCCTGACAGGATCCCAAACACGCCTGAGCCCATCTCTAATTAGGACACTGCATCATTGACCTGGTAGTGAATAAAAAATAAATTCACCTTTGGAGCATGTTACACGTTATACCCATATTTAGAAACAGAAAAAAAATTACGGCAGAAGAAAGACTGAGTGGTCCAATAAATCTGCCTGTTTTTTTTTTTTTTATACGTGTAATTTATTTAATTTGTATTTTTTGTTGTATAGATCTATGCTTGTCCCTAGCTTTTCCATAACATAATACTTTCTAAGATTAGTTTTGAATTTTCCTCCAGTTTGAGGTCAGGTCCTCATGTTCTTGATTTTGGTTTCATATTGAAAATAGTGCCCTCCTGAACCTTATTCACCCCCTTGATGTATTTAAATGTTTCAAGCGTGAGTCCCCTTTCTCTTCTTTCCTCCAGACTGTATATATTAATTAGGGTGTAACATGCTCCCAAGTCATTTCCCTGATTGCCCCTCTCCCTGTGACAGTGGAGGATAGTTCTCCTGGCATCCATTGTCACATTGCAAAGTCAGCGGGACTCTGCCTGCACAGCTGTGTCATTCATTCACAGCAATCTGTGAATGAGAAATCCTGTCTGCCACCACAGAAGACAGCTTGTAGTTTCTTAATGAACTGTGAGGGTGCTTGTGGTTCATTCACAAGCTCCACAGCTTTCAGACTGACAGCCTATATGGAGGTACCGGCAGAAAACTGTAGGCCCTGAAGAAGGCTGACATTGTACCAGCAATCAGTGCTTTGCAGGTGTCTTGGGGTGGAAAAAATAATTGCACATTTTTTATGCAAAAATATGTGTATGTATTCTTTCCCCAAAAGTGAACTTAACTTTTAACAAAGGTATTTGAAGATGCTGAACTGGCAAGGACATTTTTATGTTTTTTTCAAGTGAGTACACCTCTTGAATAGTCCTGAGAATTTATTTATTTTCTCATGCTAATGCAATGTGTCTTTTTGGCCCGTAGACAATAGGAAGAGAATATCTTCCATCCAAAAAAGAGCTTGTTCTCTGCAGGTATGCCTGAATTAAAGGAGTTGTAAAGTCAGGAGGTTTTTTAATCCTAATGCATACTATGCATTAAGATAAACCTTGTGGGTGTAGCAGCCTCCCCAGAACCCTGTAATACTTACCAGAGCCCCATCTGTATCCAGCGATGTCCTTGGGCCTTCCGGGACTCTCCCTCCTAATTGGCTAAGACACAGCTGCGGCGCCATTAGCTCTCGCGGCTGTCATTCAAAGTCAGTTAGCCAATCAGGAGAGATAGAGGGGCGGTGCTGAACCGCAGCTCCGTGTCTAAATGCACACATGGAGTTGCAGCTCGGCTCGGCTGCCCCCATAGCAAGCTGCTTGCTGGGGGGGCACTCGACAGGGGGGCCAGGAGCAGCAACGAGGGGCCTGAGAAAAGGACGAATCAGGCTGCTCTGTGCAAAATCAACTGCACAGAGGAGATAAGTATAACATGTTTGTAATTTTTTTTTTTTTTTTTTTAAATGAGACTTTATAATCACTTTAGGGAAACAAGATTCAACTGATTGGATTCTTCTCCTGCTCCAGAAGGAATATATGAACAGTACTGACTCCCAATTTTGATATGGCATAGCAATGTTTGGTAGGTACTGTGGGAAAGAATACATAATTACTCTCCTAATATACTTCACAAAACCTTAACTGGAAAGGCTCAAAACTATAAACATTCCTAGCTGAAGCTATGGTTGTCAGGAACTCCACCTTGAGAGTCCAACAGATAAAAGACTTGCTGAAATCCTGCAAAATAATAGGTAGGTCCTATTTAGAAATTAATAATTTTCCAAACCTAACCTGCATAAACTAGGCGATAAAAGTGTTAGCCCCCACCTGCACCTGGTCAGAGCCAGCAAAGCTGACACCTGCACTTTCAGCGAGTAATACCTCAAGTCCTTATCTATTACTGCCTTAAGCTGGCCTGACTGATCAAAAAAAAAAAAAGCAAATGAGCCAATACCCCTTTCATACATTTCAGGTGGATGGGGGAATCCCCCTTTTGCACTATTGAATTCTGGCAGCAGGACTCCCATAATACACTGATGAGAGCTGCAGCCAATTGGGCCCATGCGTTGATCAAGCAAAAATATACCGACAGTCCTATTTGGAAGGAGTTGATCACTGGAAACTTGAGAATATTTACCACTAATAGTTTTGAAGGGTCAAAACCTGAAGAAGATACAAAATGGAAGAAAATGTCCTAAATACAAAAATATGGGTTATTTTTCAACATTCTCCTACATCTTAAAGTTTAGATATTCTCAGAATAGAGACCTTACTGGGGAAGCCTTCTCCTCTCAATCCCCACACCGTCAGATGCATGATCTTTCTCTAATTTAGAAGATCCTTTGCTGCTGGCAGCATCCAAGGCAGTACAATTGACATTCTCAACATAAGAATAAACCACAGCCTTCTGAGCAAATACAGGAAGACTGCAGTGGCCTTGATTCTCTTGAAATTAATCTTCTGTAAAACTGTCGTGATCCGACTCATCAGAGAGAACAGATCAACAGCAACTTGCCCTAAAGCTTTCTATGAAGTTGTGATTCCTAGAACCTGCCATCCAATTCTCTACTCCTGGAAAGTAGCATGACAGGGCTAGCACACAACCCTCTGACCACTGGAAAATTTGTGCTGCCAAGAAGAGAAAGGCTACTTGTACCCTCTTGTCTGGACAGGCTTAAGATCGTTGTCTTGTCCCTTTAGTAGCTTGACATTCTTCCCTCCAAGAACTTGTGCAGAGCTTCTATTGCTACCTTCAGCTTGAAACAGTTTAGGGGTCTTAGTGGTGATGTTGACAGATGCTTTTGGTAACCCAGACAACGTGGCCACCCCCCCCCCCCCCCCCCGCATCCCAGCAAGCTTGCATTGTTGATGAGTTTGCCTGTTGACAGATTTTGCTCCAACATCTGCCACTTCCAAATTTTAAGGAAACCCTCAACAAAAGAAAAATTTGATGAAATGATTTCTAATCCCACTGGTGTAGAAAATAAACTCGCCAATAGGCTCCTGGTACCACTGAATTAGTGGAGAGCATGTTTTCTACTAAGGATAGGCAGTCTCAAATCAGGAATCATGGAGGATGAGGTGATCTTTTTTGGTGGCTGGAATACTTTTCCCGTTAAGGTGTTAAGTGCCAACTTCAAGTATTCCATTCTTTGACTCTTAGTCTGATATAAAGGTCTTTCTAGTAACTCCAGCTAGTACTAGCCAGGCTATAGATGAGTCAGGTGAACCAGCAGATTGAATGAAAAAACTGACCTGATTCCTCTATCCACACATTCAATAAATGAAGGAATCCTCTTTGCTTTGTCTTTGTATTCTGACAGCAGGGAGACTTCCCTGTCATCAAAATATACAAATCAAATCAATGTTTTGTACCATGAAAATCCTTTATTAAAAATATTAAATAAAAAAAAATATATATACAGATCGGCCCTGCAGTCTATAGCCTGCAGCGCTGATCGAGCTGAATTTTTCCAATAGGGTTGTTGAACACAGGTTGAGCAGTAGATCAACTGTTCAACCACAGTGGCCACAAATGGATCAAAATTCAGCTGGTCTTTAGGATGTTTGCAAGATAATGGTAAATTCTTACCTGTTTGAGGTATAGGATCACTATGGGTAACAACAGAATCTTTGTAGAGATGTTCACAGCTCGAAAAAGAGAAGACTTCTGAACTGAAATTGTTGCTGCCCCATGGCATTCCTGAGGGATCTTCAACAGCATACTGGAAACAATTCACTAAAGCTTATCGCATACGTTATGTCAGTCACGTGATCACTTAATGCATGCGATAATGAAAATAACAATTCACTATCGCTCATGTGTGGTATTTATGGAAACACCAAAAATGTTCTGTAAATAAAGCATAAAAAGGCATTAAAGTCAATTCACTAAATGAAATAAATAAATGCATACATTAATTAAGTACTGCTCCAAGCTTGGGATATATATATGCAGTAACCAAGGCAATGTCTGACTCCCCCCAGTAATTGGTTGAAACATTGGCGGAAAAGTGCAAGCTGGAGTTGTGTGGAATATACAGTAAGAGGAGTGAGGAGTGTTATCAAGAAGATGTCAGAGGATATCTTTTTGAAATGGTGCCTTTTGCATCCAGTCTCCTGGAATTTAAGGCACTACAGAAGAGGAGGAGGAGGAGTAGTCAAGTGGTCCTTTTGAAGGAAGGAACCTTCAAGGAGCACACACATCTGTACCAATTCTCTGAAGCTGAGACTCTACAGAAGTTCAGGTTATTCAAGTAATTGATAATGGCACTCTATATCCAACTGATCGGGTACCTTGAACCCTCCTACACAGATAAGTCATGCCATACCAGCCATGACCAAGTTGCTGGCAGCCTTTTTGGAAAGGCATCGTACCAAATGGTCGCAGGTGAGATTGTGGGAATTTTCCAGTCCTCATTTTCCCATCTCCTTGTAATGATTTTCCACACTGGACATCCGAGGAGCTGTGGCGAACGGCCATGTTGTTTAGTCATTTTAGGTCAGCCACGACAGTCTTGCAGAACAGTTATATACACATCAATATTATCTCCCTCCCCACCTCATGTAATTCATGGAATGCATAGGTTTTACACTTCAAAAGAGCCTTATCTCAACTTAAGCCTGTGCAGAGCTATAAGCCGCTACCTGGCAGGATGTCTGTTCTTCCGTCCAGGCCTATCGTAAAACTTTGACCAAATCCATTAACCACTTGCCGACTACCGCACGACTATTTACGTCGGCAGTCAGCCCCTCACAGGCAGAGCGACGTAGTACTACGTCGCTAGCCTGTGAGGGTCTAGGGAGCGAGCGCGCGCGCGGTCACGGACCCCCCCCCCCCCGTGCGTGTGACCGGCAGACCTGATGTCCGCCGATCACTTCGACGATCGTCGGTGCAGAGGGAGAAAGGCAGGCGGCTGATGTAAACAAGCCGCCTGTCATTCTCCCCTGTGTAGAAACAGTGATCATACGGTTCTACTATGTAGGACCGTTGATCACTGTTCCTACACCTCAAGCCACAGCCAATCACAGTTAGAGTCACGCCCCTAGGGACACACATAACCCCTCCCTCTCAAAAAAGTTAACCCCTTCACTGCCAGTGTAATTTTACAGTAACAGTGCATATGTATAGCACTGATTACTGTAGAAATGTCACTGGTAACCCGAAAGTGTCAAAAATGTCAGTCAAGGGTCCGATCTGTCCGCCGCAATGTCGCAGTACCGCAAAAAAATCACAGATCGCCGCCATTACGCGTTAAAAAAAAAACAACAAAAATTACAAAAAATCTTTCCCTTTATTAGTAAACGCGATAACTTTTGTGCAAACCAATCAAAATACGCTTTTTGCGATTTTTTTTTTAACAAACATATGTAGCATAAAACAAATTGGCCGAAAATGTTAAAAAATTTAGATTTTTACATTTTTTTGGGGAATTTCATATACAAAATGTGAAAAATATTGTTATTTTTGAAAAATTAGAATATATATTAAAGTGAATACATAAATTTCATAAAATTAACAGTGACCAATATATGTGAAAATAGTCAAATCTTATTTCATATAAAATGTCCAAGGTAAAAAGTCCAATAAATATGCAATATAAAATAAGTCCTTTGTGCAAGCTTCCAAGCAAAAAAGTGCAATTGTTATGCAAAATAAAGTGAATCCTTTGTGCAAAACATCCAAACGAAAAGGTGCAAGTGCTCAGCGTGATGATTACTCAATCCACTCAGTGGTAATCCTTACATTTAAAATATAGTCATGACAGAGGTAAGATTCAATCACTTACCAGATGTTGGGGGTCATGTGTGCCTTATAGCACCATGACCAATCGAGCTTGTACAGCCGTCCAGGCTAAAGATGGCCTCTCCTTATGGCTTGCTCCAGGTGGATGAGATGGTAGGATCCCCCTCTGTCTCCTCTCCCCTCGTGCCAAAAAGGAATATGGAAAAAAAAGGAGCTCCAGATAGTGTGTTATCTTCAGATATACTTATTCCCAATTGGGCAAAAAATTATACAAAATATGTGCAAAAAAGCAAAAACAGCAACAGATCTAATGGATAAAAACGGGGTTTAGTCCTCCCGAATGCATATTTTAATAGATTGGAACGCACAGCGTGGTGACGTGTGTCGTAGGTGGAACGCAAGCCGGAAGTCTCCCCGCTTGCTTCCACGCTATCGGCTTCGGCTTGCGCTGAACACACACGGTCACTAGCGGCCACATTAGGGCTGCATTCGGGACGACTAAACCCCGTTTTTATCCATTAGATCTGTTGCTGTTTTTGCTTTTTTGCACATATTTTGTATAATTTTTTGCCCAATTGGGAATAAATATATCTGAAGATAACACACTATCTGGAGCTCCTTTTTTTTCCATATTCCTTTTTTGGCACGAGGGGGGAGGAGACAGAGGGGGATCCCACCATCTCATCCACCTGGAGCAAGCCATAAGGAGAGGCCATCTTTAGCCTGGACGGCTATACAAGCTCGATTGGTCGTGGTGCTATAAGGCACACATGACCCCCAACATCTGGTAAGTGATTGAATCTTACCTCTGTCATGACGATATTTTAAATGTAAGGATTACCACTGAGTGGATTGAGTAATCATCGCGCTTTTGCACAAAGGATTCACTTTATTTTGCATAATAATTGCACTTTTTTTGCTTGGTAGGTTGCACAAAGGACTTATTTTATATTGCATATTTATTGGACTTTTTACCTTGGACATTTTATATGAAATAAGATTTGACTATCTTCACATATATTGGTCACTGTTAATTTTATGAAATGTATTTATTCACTTGTAATTATTTTAAAGCAAGCGCTATAGGTAGTCATCTAGACTACTTACCTGTAAACAACTTTTATCTTCTATAGCAGCTGCTACAAATACACACTATTTTAAAAATAATTTATGCACAAAATTATATGTCATTCACAGGAATTTTATTATTTATTCACATATTTATAATTTAAAATAAACACGTGGCGCGGGGCATATACACTAGTATATTCCTTAAATTTTTGCAAAATTGACTCTCTTTTTCTGTTTATAGCGCATGATCAAAAAAATCGCACAGGTGATCAAATACCGCCAAAAGAAAGCTCTGTTTGTGGGAAAAAAAGGACGTCAATTTCGTTTGGGTACAGCATCGCACGACCGCGCATTAAAGTCACGCAGTGTCGAATCGCAAAATAGGCCCTGGTCAGGAAGGGGGTAAAATCTTCCGGGGCTTAAGTGGTTAAGGATAACCAGAACTAATAGGGGGTCATAGAAGGCAATTATGAAGCCCGCCATTTCAAAACTTAACAAATACACACGATTCATAAATGCAGACAGGAACATGACACATTAACAATAAGTATATATTTGGATGAGAAATGTCATACTGAACAAATTAAGACCATGCATTACCACCCTATCCGATATAGAATAGAAGATAGCTGTCAGATATTCCCTGGGTGACAAGTTTATCTGAGATATTCTGTGTTTGGTATCCCTGGATGCGAAATTACATGCTGAATGATAAACTATTCGTTTAAAGAATGTAACCAATACATATTTCAAATCTGAATAGGGGTATAAAACTGTCCAAAGAGGAGGGTCCTGATACGGTCATAACCCCCAGGACAGCCCATGGCCACTCCATTTTAATTGGTCAGGGGCATCTGTCAACACCCCTTTAATCCCAGAGAAAAAGGAGACCCCTAACCAGTGATCAGATCTCCTGGTAACATCAAAGAAAGAACATCTATCAAGTTTGAGAACCAATCACAACTGGCTCATCCATTGAACTCTGATAACACCCAGGACATTGACTGCAAGTATTCTTCCTCCTCAATTCTACCTTATTGTTCTAATTCCTGAATTGTGTCTCTATTTCTTTGAAACACCTTTTTTCTGTAAATATTTTATTTGCACCAACTTTGACCTTTTCATTATTAAAACCTTATTTCGAAAAGTGTTAACATTGTCCCTAAGTTCCTAATGCAAGTTAACAAAGAACCTGTCTCTTGAAGAGTGCTACTGTATAGAATAAATCCTATGAATATACCCGTCTGTGGTGACAATGTGTGTTACAGACGATTATTATAAAATCATAATTGGTATTTCTAAAATTACGAGCTTCCTCTATGCTCAGAACGGAGGTGGTGGCATGTAAAGGGTTAATTGCCTAATTAGCCCAGTGTCAATCGCTCTCAGCCTGCTGGCACCTAGATTGTGGTCCCACAAGCTGGAAAATCTTTGTGTAGGGTGCAGCTGAGAGTGACATTGTTACGTAAGTGACAGTAGGGTGTGAGATTGGCCGATCCTTTGTCACGAGTTCTAATTGGATTCCGTGCAATAGCACCAAAATACATCTTTTTCCCTGAATCTTGCCAGGAGTGGGATTAAATATAAAAAGATTTCTACAGTATTGACGGAATACCCAATGTGCTCGGTGCAATTGACTGTACCCATGTTGCCTTTTTTGACCATCATTTAAGGAGCACATATACAGGAACAAGAAGGGTTTTTCACTCCTCAAACATCCAGGTTGTTTGTGATGCCAAACTCATCATCAGGAATGTGGTCACAGGATTTTCAGGATCTGTGTATGATGCACACATACAGTATTATGCCAATCCCTAATCTATAAGAATTTCAAAGCTCAAAATATATCCGCAGATTGGCTGATAGGTAAGACACCTACATGTTTCATCCTTTTTTTTTTTTAAGCTTGTGTTCTTACCCTTTAAAAAATTATCTAATCTAATGTTTGTTTTTCTAGGTAATTCAGGGTACCCATGTTTACCATGGCTTCTCATGTCAGTTTAGAGACCATCCTCAGCAGCTAAAAAAGTGAGAAGAATACCGCTTTCATCAAGATTAGAATAGTGATTGTCTTGAGCGGACATTTGGCGTGGTAAAAAGCAGTTTCCAGTGTGTATCCATGTCTGGGGGATTTCTATGCTACATTCAGGAAAAAATAGGGGACATGTTTGTAGCCTGCTGTGTGCTGCATAATATAGCTCATCAGGGGGGTCTGCTGTTCAGTTCTGACTTTCAGCAAACAGACAAAGATCAGACCCCAGTGTGACGGTGGCAGGTATCAGATCCCTGTCCTTCTCACGAACTTGTGACCAAGGACCAGGCAATCTCACACCCTGCCGTCACTTGCGTAACAATGCCACTCTCAGCTGCACCCGGCACATAGATTTTCCAGCTTGCGGGACCACAAGCTAGATGCCAGCAGGCAGAGAGCGATTGTCACCGGGCTAATTAAGCAATTAACCCTTTCACTGCCACCACCGCTACGTTATTATGAGCCTGGCGGACGCTCGTAATTTTAGAAATACCAATTAAGATTTTAGAATAATCGTCTGTAACACGCACTGTCACCACAGACAGGAATGTTCAGAGGATTTATTCTATACAGTAGCACTCTTCAAGAGACAGGTTCGTTGTCAGTTTGCATTAAGAGCTTAGGGACAAGATTTACACTTTTCAAAATAAGGTTTAATAATAAAAAGGTTAAAATTGGTGCAAATAAAATATTTACAGAAAAAGTGTTTCAAAGAAATAGAGACACAATTCAGCAATTTAAAAAAATAAGGTATAATTTAGAAAGAAGAATACTTGCATTCAATGTCCTTGGGTTATCAATGTTCAGAAGCTGAGCCAGTGTGATCGGTTCTCCAACTTGTTAGATGTTACTTCGTGATGTTACCATGAGAACTCCTTAACCCCATCTGCCTCTCTCTTTTTCTCTGAGACCGCAGGGGGTGTTAACAGAGGTCCCTGACCAATAAACACAGTGGCCATGGGCGGCCCTAAAGTTTACGACAATACCAAGGAACCTCCCGTATAGACAGATTTTTAACATAATTCATATCTCGAAATATGTAATGGTTACATTCTTTAAACTGCTAGTTTATCATTCAGCATGTGATTTGGCTTCAAAAGATACTAAACATGAATATATTATCACACAGGGAATATTTTATTGCGATCTTCTATTCTATATGTGACAGGGTGGTCATGTATGGTATCAATTCGATCAGTATGACATTTCTCATCCAAAGATATACTTATTGGTAATGTGTCATGTTCCTGTCTGCATTTATGAATTGGGTATGTGTATTGGTACATTTCTAATGAACAGCTGGGCTGTGGCATTTACGACACAGCTCTGGTTAGCCTTAATGAAGTGACTTCCTTTTATTACCCGGCCTGTCCTGGAAAAAACGACATCTGCTAAGATTTCTGTCTGTGCTTGAGATAAGGTTTCTTTGAAGGGCCGTTTCTTTGAAGTGTCTAAGCCCTCTGCATTCCAGGAATTAATTACCTCGAGGAGGGGGCTGTGTGAGTGAGTGTCTTGGTAAACTGTCATTGCTGCTCTGACAAAATGGTTGCCGTGACAAAATGGTTGTCTGCGACAACTTTTAGGATATCCAGTGCAGGATATCATTACACTGAGCACCTCCAGAAATAAATTCTAATAAATGTGGTAATGCCTTCAGAGGTTTATTAAAACCTATTTTGAAAGGTACAGTATCTCACCCCTAACATTTTTGTAAATATTTTATTATATCTTTTCATGTTACAACACTGAAGAAATGACACTTTGCTACAATGTAAAGTAGTGAGTGTACAGCTTGTATAACAGTGTATATTTGCTGTCCCCTCAAAATTACTCAACACACAGCCATTAATGTCTAAACTGTTGGCAACAAAAGTGAGTACCCTCCTAAGTGAACATGTCCAAATTGGGCCCAAAGTGTCAATATTTTGTGTGGCCACCAATTTTTTCCAGCACTTCTTAACCCTCTTGGGCATTGAGTTCAGCAGAGCTTCACAGGTTGCCACTAGAGTCTTCCTTCACTTCTCTATGATGACATCACTGAGCTGGTGGATGTTAGAGACTTTGCGCTCCTCAACCTTCCGTTTGAGGATGCCCCACAGATGCTCAATAGTATTTAGTTCTGGCGACATGCTTGGTAAGTCCATCAACTTTACCCTCAGCTTCTTTAGCAAGGCAGTGGTCGTCTTGGAAGAGTGTTTGGGGTCATTATCATGTTGGAATACTGCCCTGCGGCCCAGTCTCCAAAAGGAGGGGATCATGCTCTACTTCAGTATATCACAGTACATGTTGCCATTCATGGTTCACTCAATGAACTGTAGCTCCCCAGTGCTGGAAGCACTCATGCAGCCCCATACCATGACACCACCACCATGCTTGACTGTAGGCAAGACACACTTGTCTTTGTACTCCTCAACTGGTTGCTGCCACACACGCTTGACACCATCTGAACCAAATAAGTTTATCTTGGTCTCATTAGACCACAGGACATGGTTCCCGTAATCCATGTCCTTGGTCTGCTTGTCTTCAGCAAACTGTTTGCGGACTTTCTTGTGCATCATCTTTAAAAGAGGCTTCCTTCTGGGACGACAGCCATGCAGACCAATTTGATGCAGTGTGCGGGGTATGGTCTGAGCACTGACAGGCTGACCCCCCTATCCCTTCAACCTCTGCAGCAGTGCTGGCAGCACTCATTCGTCTAATTCCCAAAGAACCTCTGGATGTGACGCTGAACACATGCACTCAACTTTTTTGGTCGGCTATGGTGAGGCCTGTTCTGATGTTCTGAGTGGAACCTGTCCTGTTAAACCGCTGTATGGTCTTGGCCACCTTGCTGCAGCTCAGTTTCAGGGTCTTGGGAATCTTCTTATAGCCTAGGCCAGGGGTATTGAATTAAAATTCATGGAGGTCCGATTAGCAAAATTTTCTTCCAGCAGAGGTCCAGATTGCATTTTTGCGTGATGACTCGGATTCTTTACATCACAGCCCAGGTGTGCAGGCACGACAGCCCATTCATTTGAATGGGCTGTTGTGTCTGTGTTTTCTGCTGGGAAAAGGCCCTGGCACCTTTTTAAAAACGCTGTCGCATTGAAACTGCATGGCGCGTATGTACCATGCAATTTCCATGTGTGGGAAACCGCACCTTGTATTTCATTGCATTTAAGAGTCAATTGTACCCTGCACGTTTTCTGTGCAGCTGCTTATCCCCCTTTACATCACCACTCACAGCACTGTCCCCCTTCACATCACCACTGTCCCCCCCCCACACACACAGCACTGTCCCCCTTCACATCACCACCCCCCACACACACACACAAAGCACTGCCCCCTTCATATATTCCCCCATCAGCACTGTCCCCTTCATATATCCCCCCCATCAGCACTGTCCCCTTCATATATCCCCCCCATCAGCACTGTCCCCTTCATATATCCCCCCATCAGCACTGTCCCCTTCATATATCCCCCCCATCAGCACTGTCCCCTTCATATATCCCCCCATCAGCACTGTCCCCTTCATATATCCCCCCCATCAGCACTGTCCCCTTCATATATCCCCCCCATCAGCACTGTCCCCTTCATATATCCCCCCCATCAGCACTGTCCCCTTCATATATCCCCCCCATCAGCACTGTCCCCTTCATATATCCCCCCCATCAGCACTGTCCCCTTCATATATCCCCCCCATCAGCACTGTCCCCTTCATATATCCCCCCATCAGCACTGTCCCCTTCATATATCCCCCCCATCAGCACTGTCCCCTTCATATATCCCCCCATCAGCACTGTCCCCTTCATATATCCCCCCATCAGCACTGTCCCCTTCATATATCCCCCCATCAGCACTGTCCCTCTTGCATATCCCCCCAACAGCACTGTCTCTCTTTACATCACCCCCCCACCCCCCCCCCCCACACACACACACCACTGCCCCCTTATATCACCCCCACAGACCTGCCCCTTTGCATCACCCTCACACACATACACAGCACTGCCCTGTTAACACACACCCCCATAGCACTGCCCCCCTTAACATCAACACAGACCACTACCCTCTTAACATATCACCCCCACAGCATTGCTCCCCTTTACATGAAACACCACACTACCCCCCCCTGCACATGACCCCTGCTCCCCAATCAAACTTCACAGCCCTGTCCTCCCTTCACTCTCCTACCTTACACAGAGCGGAGAGCAGGAGGCGGGACAATCTCGAGGAAGACAGAGGAACAGCAGCGCTGCATGCATAGAGGCAGCCGACTGTGTGCCTCCCAGCAGCCAATCACCTTCCGCTTCCCAGCAGCCAATCACCTCCCGCCTCCCAGCAGCCAATCACCTTCCGCCTCCCAGCAGCCAATCACCTCCAGCCTGAAATGCTAATTCAGGCAGCTGCCTCCCTCCATTCAATGCCGGTCCCGCCCCCAGTCTCAGTCCTGCCTCCTGCCATCCGCCCTGCTCTGCTAATGACAGCAGCAGAGACAGGGAAGAAATCCAGCAGCTGATGGCGGCGGTCCTGATGGAGCAGCAGCGCGGGCCGGAGACGGCCCGCGGGCCGCCATTTAGTGATGCCCGGCCTAGGCCATCTTTATGTAAAGCAACAATTCTTTTTTTTAAGATCCTCAGAGAGTTCTTTGCAATGAGGTGCCATGTTAAACTTCCAGTGACCAGTACGAGACAGTGATAACACCAAATTTAACACACCTGCTCCCCATTCACACCTGAGACCTTGTTACACTGACTAGGCACATAACACCGGGGAGGGAAAATGGCTAATTGGGCCCAATTTGGACATTTTTACTTAGGGGTGTACTCACTCTTGTTGCCAGTGGTTTAGACATTAATGGCTGTAAGTTGAGTTATTTTGAGGGGACAGCAAATTTACACTGTTATACAAACTGTGCACTTACTACTTAACATTGTAGCAAAGTGTTATTTCTTCAGTGTTGTCACATGAAAAGATACACTGTACAAAATTATAAACGCAACACTTTTGTTTTTGCCCCCATTTTTCATGAGCTGAACTCAAAGATCAAAGACTATTTTTATGTACACAAAAGGCCTATTTCTCTCAATATTGTTCCCAAATCTGTCTAAATCTGTGTTAGTGAGCACTTCTCCTTTGCCGAGATAATCCATCCACCTCACAGGTGTGGCATATCAAGATACTGATTAGACAGCATGATTATTTTCACAGGTGTGCCTTCGGCAGGCCACAATAAAAGGCCACTCTAAAATGTGCAGCTTTATCACACAGCACAATGTCACAGATGTCGCAAGTTTTGAGGGAACCTGCAATTGGCATGCTGACTGCAGGAATGTCCACCAGAGCTGTTGCTCTGAATTGAATGTTCATTTCTCTACCATAAGCCGTCTCCAAAGGCGTTTCAGAGAATTTGGCAGTACATCCAACCAGCCTCACAACTGCAGACCACGTGTAACCACACCACCCCAGGACCTCCACATCCAGCATCTTCACCTACAAGATCATCTGAGACCAGCCACCCGGACAGCTGCTGCAACAATCAGTTTGCATAACCAAAGAATTTCTGCACAAACTGTCAGAAACCATCTCAGGGAAGCTCATCTGCATGCTCGTTGTCCTCATCGGGGACTCGACCTGACTGCAGTTCGTCGTCGTAACTGACTTAAGTGGGCAAATGCTCACATTCAATGGCATCTGGCACTTTGGAGAGGTGTTCTCTTCACTGGTAACCCCCGGTTTGCACTGTACAGGGCATATGGCAGACAGCGTGTATGGCGTTGTGCGGGTGTGCGGTTTGCTAATGTCAACTTTTTGGATTGAGTGGCCCATGGTGACGGTGGGGTTATGGTATGGGTAGGCGTATGTTATGTACAACGAACACAGGTGCCTTTTATTGATGGCATCTTGAATGCACAGAGATACCGTGATGAGATCCTGAGGCCCATTGTTGTGCCATTCATCCACAACCATCACCTCATGTTGCAGTATGATAATGCATGGCCCCATGTTGCATCTGTACACGATTCCTGGAAGCTGAAAACATCCCAGTTCTTGCATGGCCAGCATACTCACCGGACATGTTACTCACTGGGCATGTTTGGGATGCTCTGGATCGGCATATACGACAGCGTGTTCCAGGTCCTACCAATATCCAGCAACTTTCAACAGCCATTAAAGAGGATTGACCAACACTCCACAGGCCACAATCAACAACCTGATCAACGATATGCAAAGGAGATATTTTGCACTGCGTGAGGCAAATGGTGGTCACACCAGATACGGACTGGTTTTCGGGCCCCCCCAATACAGTAAAACTGCACATTTTAGAGTGGCCTTATATTGTGGCCAGCCTAAGGCACACCTGTGCAATAATCATTCTGTCTAATCAGCATCTTGATATGCACACCTGTGAGGTGGATGGATTATCTCGGCAAAGAAGAAGTGCTCGCTAACACAGCCAGATTTGTGAACAATATTTGAGAGAAATTGGCCTTTTGTGTACATAGAAAAAAAGTCTTACATCTTTGAGTTCAGCTCATGAAAAATAGTGGCAAAAACAAAAGTGTTGAGTTTATAATTTTGTTTAGTGTATAATAAAATATTTACAAAAATGTGAGGGATGTACTCACTTTTGTGAGATACTGTATGTCCCTAAATAGCTGATGATCACTTGCATTTCCAGAACAGTCATCTCCCTCATGCCTCTTAGGACTATCCAGTAATCAACATTGCACTTGATAGTTTTTCTCATTGCTGCACAGAGGCAGTTTTAACAGAATTTTTAGGGACCACAGCATAAATAGCAGGGTAACTGCATTGTTTTCTGTCTGTTTGATTATCATAACGTGTAGTGGTCTATCCAGCTGGTTTCCAAATCTATGCATCAGTGAGCATACACTGTAACTTCTTAACAATTTTTTAGGCATATGTAAGAAAAATATAAGGTTTAACACAGCAAAAACCACAGATGACATTTTTTAATTTTTTTTTTCAATAGAAAAATGCACAATAGGCAAGGGTGACAATTTTTAAACACATCAACATAGGGCAAGTAATCAAGTAATGTTTTTTCCGACATCATGCTGTAAAAATAAAAAAAAAATCTTTTCTCTTTTTATCAATGATGTCAGCAATTAAACATCACCCACTGGGTAGGTAGGGCTAAGGCATATGAATTCAAGCCTAAAGGGTAACTCCACTTTTGTGGGGGAAAAAAATCACAAGTAAAGAAAAAAAAATATAGCGTATACAATTGCGCCACAAATCATATTGTAATTGAATGTTTTTAAAAAGCGCCTTTCCTTTTCAATCTGCAGCTGTTGTAATTTTCTGGAAATGCAATGCAATATGGCTACCTGGAGCTGTTCTGTACACAGAATGTGTACTGACCACAACCCAGAAACATAATTTCCTGCTTATGTGATTGGCTCACCAATTTTTCTCAGAAGTCTACCTAAGATGCAAGTCAGATTTCTGGCATCCCCTGCAACAAAATTGTAATTTTTGGTGAGATACTTCCAATAGGAGCACATCTAAAGGGATGCAGACCCAGCAGCCTTTCTCATTAGAGAAAAGGAGGAAACCCCCGATTGTTTGGGACTATAAATGCCACTTGACACTGAAGAACACGACTAAGGAGTAAAATATATCAAAACTTTATTTCATACAAAGAAAAACAAATTGCATATACAACCAATATACAAATGGTAGACGAAAGAAGCTAAAAATTGCATGCAAGGACAGATCACCCTCAATATGGAAGACTCCCAGGTACAAATGGTGAGGAGAACCGGAAAAGACCCTACGCGTTTCGGGTGAATACCCTTCTCTAGGGGTCAGCCAGAGTTCAGAACACGAGATGTGCCTATACGAGTAAAAAATTATTTGATGTTATAAAAGAAATATGTATATAGAGAAAATACATTTCTGTTTAAGATGTCATAGCAGTAAGTACCTACCATTGGAGTCTTCATATAGATGGGGATGAGCTGTCATTTAAAAACGGTAAGTATACCGATAAGAGGGAATGCCTGATTCCCAATATGTACGTAGTTTAGTGGGTAAGTGTACTGAGAGAGGTAAAGGATGGCTGCAGTGCCGTGAGCCAATGGGAACCACAATGATCCACAGATGATCCAATAAGGACAACCCCAGTGGAGTCCTTATAGGGGTGTATAGAGGAATATTGTAAACCTGAGGTAAAATAAGATACAAAGGAAGCAACACTTTGGTAATGAGAAAAACAATTAGTACAAAAAAGGAGTGATGACTTGAAAGTTAAAATACCTGTAATAGGCGAGTAGTCGCATGTAGGGTTGAGCGGACACCTAGATGTCCGTGTTCGACGGGTTCGGCCGAACTTTAAAAAAAAGTCCGGGTCCGTGTCCCGGACTTTTACCGAACTTTTCCCGGACACCGAACCCCATTGAAGTCAATGGGGACCCGAACTTTAAGGCACTAAAATGGCTCTAAAACACCAAAGGAAAGGGCTAGAGTGCTGCAAATGGCAGCAAAACGTAATTAAGAGCATGGCAAGTGCTCTGCAAACAAATGTGGATAGGGAAATAACTTAAAACAACAAAAAAAAACAGAAAAATAAAACAATGTTCTTCTTCATCTCTGAAGGACGAGGCCCATATGGAGTAGGAGGGAGGTTGAGGTGGTGGTGGATGTGGCGGTGACATAGGCGTGCGCACAGGGTGTGCTGGGTGTGCCTGGGCACACCCTAATCACCTAGGGCACATAGCATTGCCAGTGAGGAGATGGGAAAGATCTCCCTGGGACCTGCTCTGCTCTATTTCTCCTTGCCTACAGGTACATGGCCCCGATACATTACTCTCCCTGCTGGCAAACACATGCATGTGTATTTCAACTTTGGGGTGCACACCTTAATGCAATAGGCTGCGCACACCTATGGGCGGTGTAGGTGGAAGCGGCGGTGGAGGAGGACCAGGGCCGGATTAACAGCATCATGGGCTTGGTGCTGAGGATTTTGAAGGGCCTTAGGGCCGTGCCTTGCCATGCACCCAGAGGAGGAAGGGTGCAGCCATGCATGCCTAATTCAACATGGGATGCTGTCTCTGAAGCCCATAAACACATCCATGCATCGCCAACTGTCCCTCCTTGTCCGGCCTTCACGCTGTGTGGGGAGGTTCTGAGGGTGCTGCCTGGGGAAGCGAGCATAGAAGCCAGACTTCTGTGTTTACAAGTGACAGAAGAGCGGTAACAGTGAATATGGCCAACCCGGGGCCTATATAAAAGGTAGGGGCCTGGAGCTGCAGCTCCAATAGCCCCTACATTAATCTGGCCCTGAGGAGGAGGACGAGGTAGCCAACACTGCTTCTTTTCACAAATTTTAAATGAGGGTACACCCCAAAAGAGTGAGAAAGAGCAAAAATGGAACAATGGGTGGGTAAGGTCGGTATCCATTGCTATTCTGCATAAGGTACGGAAAAGTCCCGTGGGATCCATGCCTGGTTCATTTTAATGAACGTGAGCTTGTCCACATTGTCTCTGGACAGGCGGCTGCGCTTGTCTGTTATAACGCCCCCAGCCGTGCTAAATACCCGTTCAGATAATACACTGGCTGCAGGGCACGCCAGCACCTCCAAGGCGTAAAGGGCAAGCTCAGGCCATGTGCCCAATTTGGAGACCCAGAAGTTGAAGGGGGCAGACCCGTCATTCACTACATGTAGGCGTGTGCACACATACTGCTCCACCATGTTGGTAAAATGCTGCCTCCTGCTAAGACGTTCCATCTGAGCTGCTGGTGCTGCTGTTTGTTGTGGCGTGCTGACAAAGCTTTTCCACATTTCGGCCATGCTAACCCTGCCTTCTGAGGTGCTGGCGGTGCCCTGGTTGCGTTGGCGACCTCCTCCTCCTCCTCCTCTGCCTTGTGCTTCCACTGTGGCCCCGCTGTCAGATGGGAATGCCAGCAGCATGGCGTCTACCAGCGTGCGCTTGTACTCGCGCATCTTGCGATCGCGCTCCAGTGAGTGAATTAAGGACGGTACGTTGTCCTTGTAACGGGGATCCAGCAGCGTGGCCACCCAGTAATCAGCACAAGTTAGAATGTGGGCAACTCGGCGGTCGTTGTGGAGACACTGCAGCATGTAATCGCTCATGTGTGCCAGGCTGCCCAGAGGCAACGAAAGGCTGTCCTCTGTGGGAGGTGTATGGTCCGTGTCCTCTGTATCCCCCCAGCCACGCACCAGTGATGGCCATGAGCTGGCCTGGGTGCCACCCTGCTGTGAACATGGTTCCATCTCCTCCTCCAGCTCCTCCTCCTCCTCATCCTCCTCATCCTCCAGAACTGTGCCCCTGCTGGACAATTGCGTCCCTGGCGTTTGCGTGTGCAGGAACCCACCCTCGGAGCCCCTTGCGAATGACTGCCCTGAAAGCCTTGGAAATGTTACCTCTTCATCCTCCTCCTCCTCCTCATCCTGTGCCACATCCTCTTCCATCATCGCCCGAATTGTTTTTTCAAGGAGGCATAGAAGTGGGATAGTTAAGCTGAGAACGGCGTCATTGCCACTGGCCATGTTGGTGGAGTACTCAAAACAGCGCAACAAGGCACACAGGTCTCGCATGGAGGCCCAGTTATTGGTGGTGAAGTGGTGCTGTTCCGCAGAGCGACTCACGCGTGCGTGCTGCAGCTGAAACTCCACTATGGCCTGCTGCTGCTCGCACAGTCTTTCCAGCATGTGCAAGGTGGAGTTCCACCTTGTGGGCACGTCACATATGAGGCGGTGAGCGGGAAGGCCGAAGTTACGCTGCAGCGCTGCCAGGCGAGCAGCAGCAGGGTGAGAACGCCGAAAGTGCGCACAAACGGCCCGCACTTTCTGCAGCAGCTCTGACATATCGGGGTAGTTTTTAAGGAACCTCTGCACCACCAAATTCAGCACATGCGCCAGGCAAGGGATGTGCGTCAAACCGGCTAGGCCCAGAGCTGCTATGAGATTTCGCCCGTTATCGCACACCACCAGGCCGGGCTTGAGGCTCGCTGGCAGCAACCACTCATTTGTCTGCTGTTCCATGCTCCTCCACAACTCCTGCGCGGTGTGTGGTTTGTCCCCCAAACAGGCAAGTTGTAAAACTGCCTGCTGTCGTTTACCCCTGGCCGTGCTGAAGTTGGTGGTGAAGGTGTTACGCTGTCCGGATGAGGAGGCGGTAGAGGATGAGGAAGCGGAGTAGGAGGAGTTAGGAACAGGAGGCAAACTGAAGCGCCCTGCAATCCTCGGTGGTGGAAGGACATGCGCCAAATTGCTATCCGCCTCAGGCCCATCCGCCACTGCATTTACCCAGTGTGCCGTTAGGGAGATATAACGCCCCTGACCGTGCTTACTGGTCCACGTATCCGTAGTTAGGTGGACCTTGGCACAGATGGCGTTGCGCAGTGCACACCTGATTTTTTCCCCCACTTGGTTGTGCAGGGAAGGGATGGCTTGCCTGGAAAAGTAGTGGCGGCTGGGCACGACGTACTGTGGGACAGCCACCGACATAAGGTTTTTAAAACTGTGCGTCTCCACCAGACGGAATGACAGCATTTCAAAGGCCAATAATTTTGAAATGCTGGCATTCAGGGCCAGGGATCGCGGGTGGGTAGGGGGGTACTTCCTCTTCCTCTCAAGTGTTTGGGAGATGGAAAGCTGAACGCTTCCACGGGACATTGTGGAGATGGTTGTTGGTGACCCAGGTGGTGGTGTTGCTGACAGATCGTCTGTTTGCGGGGTGGCAGGTGCCGGTATCACTACAGATGTGGCTGGAGCGGCCGAGACTGCAGCAGAAGAGGAAGCAGGATGAGCCAGAGACGTTTCTTGGTTTTGAAGGTGTGTACTCCACTGCAGCTCGTGCTTTGCACTTAGATGCCTGATCATGCAGGTTGTGCTCAGGTTGAGAAGGTTCATGCCTCGCTTCAAGCTCTGATTGCACAGGGTGCAAACCACTCGTGTCCTGTCATCAGCACATTTTCTAAAGAACTTCCACGCTAGAGAACTCCTTTGAGCTGACTTTGGTGCGCTCGTTCCCTTGCTGCGTTGGGCAGTAGCGGGCGTAGTGTCTAGGGCACGGCCGCTCCGCTTCTGCACCCTGCTCCCTCTTCTGCTGTGCTGGTGGCTCTGTGCGACCACCGCCTCTTCCTCCAAACTACTCAGTTCACCTGCATGACGTTCATTCCATGTGGGGTCGAGGACCTCATCGTCCTCCACATCATCTTCCACCCAGTCTTCACCCCTGCCCTCCTTGTCGGTCTCCACAATGCTGAACGCCGCAGCAGTTGGCACCTGCGTTTCGTCATCATCGGAGACGTGCTGCGATGATCCTTGCATGTACTCATCTTGAGAAATAAGTGGTTGGGCATCGCTGCACTCAATCTCTTCCACTTCTGGGGCAGGGCTAGGTGGATGGCCCTGGGAAACCCTGCTGACAGAGTCCTCAAAAAGAATAAGAGACTGCTGTATGGCTTGGGGCTCAGACTGCTGGCCTGATTTGCAAGGGGGTGAGGTGAAAGACGGTTGGACATTGGCTGCAGGTGCCAACTCTGACCTTTCTGCAGTAGACTGGGTGGGAGACAATGTGAAGGAACTGGAGGCACTGTCAGCAGCAAACCAATCTACTATCGCCTCAACTTGTTCTGGCCTCATCACTTCTAGGGGCGTTTGATGCCCTACCAAATACTGATGCAGGTTCTGTCGCCTACTCACACTTGAGGAAGGTGTTTCACTTGTGCGTGTAGCTGGCACAGATCGACCATATCCTCTCCTTGCAACAGGAGCTCTACCAGCAGCACCACGACCCAGGCCACGGCCCTTATTTGACGGTCTCCTCATATTTCTGTAATTTAAGATCTTGCCCTAGAAAGGTTTTTATTGAATAGCGGAATAGAAAATATGATCCAAAAAAAGTGTATGTATATCACACGTACACAACCACACTAGGCCCCAATTACTATTGTTTGTACCCCTAAAAGGCTAGATGAGGAGTAGGGGGAGTATGGAACAGGCAGCACCCTCAAACCTTCAGAAGTATGAGATGAACCCCAACAACTTGGAAAGGTGGATCTCTCTCACACGTACCGACACAGACTATCCCGCAATTCAATTGATCCTCAAAGGTTTTTATTGAATAGCGGAATAGGAAATATGATCAAAAAAAGTGTATGTATCTCGCACGTACACAACCACACTAGGCCCCAATTACTATTGTTTGTACCCCTAAAAGGCTAGATGAGGAGTAGGGGGGGTATGGAACAGGCAGCACCCTCAAACCTTCAGAAGTATGAGATGAACCCCAACAACTTGGAAAGGTGGATCTCTCTCACACGTACCGACACAGACTATCCCGCAATTCAATTGATCCTCAAAGGTTTTTATTGAATAGCGGAATAGGAAATATGATCAAAAAAAGTGTATGTATCTCGCACGTACACAACCACACTAGGCCCCAATTACTATTGTTTGTACCCCTAAAAGGCTAGATGAGGAGTAGGGGGGGTATGGAACAGGCAGCACCCTCAAACCTTCAGAAGTATGAGATGAACCCCAACAACTTGGAAAGGTGGATCTCTCTCACACGTACCGACACAGACTATCCCGCAATTCAATTGATCCTCAAAGGTTTTTATTGAATAGCGGAATAGGAAATATGATCAAAAAAAGTGTATGTATCTCGCACGTACACAACCACACTAGGCCCCAATTACTATTGTTTGTACCCCTAAAAGGCTAGATGAGGAGTAGGGGGGGTATGGAACAGGCAGCACCCTCAAACCTTCAGAAGTATGAGATGAACCCCAACAACTTGGAAAGGTGGATCTCTCTCACACGTACCGACACAGACTATCCCGCAATTCAATTGATCCTCAAAGGTTTTTATTGAATAGCGGAATAGGAAATATGATCAAAAAAAGTGTATGTATCTCGCACGTACACAACCACACTAGGCCCCAATTACTATTGTTTGTACCCCTAAAAGGCTAGGAGTAGGGGGAGTATGGAACAGGCAGCACCCTCAAACCTTCAGAAGTATGAGATGAACCCCAACAACTTGGAAAGGTGGATCTCTCTCACACGTACCAACACAGACTATCCCCCAATTTAACTGATCCCCAAAGGTTTTTGATTAAATAGCGGAATAGAAAATATGATCCCAAAAAAGTGTATGTATATCACACGTACACAACCACACTAGGCCCCAATTACTATTGTTTGTACCCCTAAAAGGCTAGGAGTAGGGGGAGTATGGAACAGGCAGCACCCTCAAACCTTCAGAAGTATGAGATGAACCCCAACAACTTGGAAAGGTGGATCTCTCTCACACGTACCAACACAGACTATCCCCCAATTTAACTGATCCCCAAAGGTTTTTGATTAAATAGCGGAATAGAAAATATGATCCCAAAAAAGTGTATGTATATCACACGTACACAACCACACTAGGCCCCAATTACTATTGTTTGTACCCCTAAAAGGCTAGGAGTAGGGGGAGTATGGAACAGGCAGCACCCTCAAACCTTCAGAAGTATGAGATGAACCCCAACAACTTGGAAAGGTGGATCTCTCTCACACGTACCAACACAGACTATCCCCCAATTTAACTGATCCCCAAAGGTTTTTGATTAAATAGCGGAATAGAAAATATGATCCCAAAAAAGTGTATGTATATCACACGTACACAACCACACTAGGCCCCAATTACTATTGTTTGTACCCCTAAAAGGCTAGGAGTAGGGGGAGTATGGAACAGGCAGCACCCTCAAACCTTCAGAAGTATGAGATGAACCCCAACAACTTGGAAAGGTGGATCTCTCTCACACGTACCAACACAGACTATCCCCCAATTTAACTGATCCCCAAAGGTTTTTGATTAAATAGCGGAATAGAAAATATGATCCCAAAAAAGTGTATGTATATCACACGTACACAACCACACTAGGCCCCAATTACTATTGTTTGTACCCCTAAAAGGCTAGGAGTAGGGGGAGTATGGAACAGGCAGCACCCTCAAACCTTCAGAAGTATGAGATGAACCCCAACAACTTGGAAAGGTGGATCTCTCTCACACGTACCAACACAGACTATCCCCCAATTTAACTGATCCCCAAAGGTTTTTGATTAAATAGCGGAATAGAAAATATGATCCCAAAAAAGTGTATGTATATCACACGTACACAACCACACTAGGCCCCAATTACTATTGTTTGTACCCCTAAAAGGCTAGGAGTAGGGGGAGTATGGAACAGGCAGCACCCTCAAACCTTCAGAAGTATGAGATGAACCCCAACAACTTGGAAAGGTGGATCTCTCTCACACGTACCAACACAGACTATCCCCCAATTTAACTGATCCCCAGAGGTTTTTGATTAAATAGCGGAATAGAAAATATGATCCCAAAAAAGTGTATGTATATCACACGTACACAACCACACTAGGCCCCAATTACTATTGTTTGTACCCCTAAAAGGCTAGGAGTAGGGGGAGTATGGAACAGGCAGCACCCTCAAACCTTCAGAAGTATGAGATGAACCCCAACAACTTGGAAAGGTGGATCTCTCTCACACGTACCAACACAGACTATCCCCCAATTTAACTGATCCCCAAAGGTTTTTGATTAAATAGCGGAATAGAAAATATGATCCCAAAAAAGTGTATGTATATCACACGTACACAACCACACTAGGCCCCAATTACTATTGTTTGTACCCCTAAAAGGCTAGGAGTAGGGGGAGTATGGAACAGGCAGCACCCTCAAACCTTCAGAAGTATGAGATGAACCCCAACAACTTGGAAAGGTGGATCTCTCTCACACGTACCAACACAGACTATCCCCCAATTTAACTGATCCCCAAAGGTTTTTGATTAAATAGCGGAATAGAAAATATGATCCCAAAAAAGTGTATGTATATCACACGTACACAACCACACTAGGCCCCAATTACTATTGTTTGTACCCCTAAAAGGCTAGGAGTAGGGGGAGTATGGAACAGGCAGCACCCTCAAACCTTCAGAAGTATGAGATGAACCCCAACAACTTGGAAAGGTGGATCTCTCTCACACGTACCAACACAGACTATCCCCCAATTTAACTGATCCCCAGAGGTTTTTGATTAAATAGCGGAATAGAAAATATGATCCCAAAAAAGTGTATGTATATCACACGTACACAACCACACTAGGCCCCAATTACTATTGTTTGTACCCCTAAAAGGCTAGGAGTAGGGGGAGTATGGAACAGGCAGCACCCTCAAACCTTCAGAAGTATGAGATGAACCCCAACAACTTGGAAAGGTGGATCTCTCTCACACGTACCAACACAGACTATCCCCCAATTTAACTGATCCCCAAAGGTTTTTGATTAAATAGCGGAATAGAAAATATGATCCCAAAAAAGTGTATGTATATCACACGTACACAACCACACTAGGCCCCAATTACTATTGTTTGTACCCCTAAAAGGCTAGGAGTAGGGGGAGTATGGAACAGGCAGCACCCTCAAACCTTCAGAAGTATGAGATGAACCCCAACAACTTGGAAAGGTGGATCTCTCTCACACGTACCAACACAGACTATCCCCCAATTTAACTGATCCCCAAAGGTTTTTGATTAAATAGCGGAATAGAAAATATGATCCCAAAAAAGTGTATGTATATCACACGTACACAACCACACTAGGCCCCAATTACTATTGTTTGTACCCCTAAAAGGCTAGATGAGGAGTAGGGGGAGTATGGAACAGGCAGCACCCTCAAACCTTCAGTATGAGATTGTGTTCACTGTACCCCACAAAGATTGAGTTCACTGCACCCCACAATGATTGTGTTCACTGCACCCCACAAAGATTGTGTTCACTGCACCTCACAAAGATTGTGTTCACTGTACCCCCCAAAGATTGTGTTCACTGCACCCCACAAAGATTCTGTTCACTGTACCCCACAAAGATTGTGTTCACTGCACCCCAAAAAGATTGTGTTCACTGCACCCCAAAAAGGATGTTGTTCACTGCACCCCAAAAAGGATGTTGTTCACTCCACCCCAAAAAGATTGTGTTCACTGCACCCCACAAAGATTGTGTTCACTGCACCCCAAAAAGATTGTGTTCACTGCACCCCAAAAATGATTTTGTTCACTGCACCCCAAAAAGGATTTTGTTCACTGCACCCCAAAAAGGATGTTGTTCACTCCACCCCAAAAAGATTGTGTTCACTGCACCCCAAAAAGATTGTGTTCACTGCACCCCACAAAGGATTTTGTTCACTGCACCCCAAAAAGATTGTGTTCACTGCACCCCAAAAAGGATGTTGTTCACTGCACCCCAAAAAGGATTTTGTTCACTGCACCTCAAAAAGATTGTGTTCACTGCACCCCACAAAGATTGTGTTCACTGCACACCAAAAAGGATTGTGTTCACTGCACCCCAAAAAGATTTTGTTCACTGCACCCCAAAAAGATTGTGTTCACTGCAGCCCAAAAAGATTGTGTTCACTGCAGCCCAAAAAGATTGTGTTCACTGCAGCCCAAAAAGATTGTGTTCACTGCAGCCCAAAAAGATTGTGTTCACTGCAGCTCACACACAGAAAAATGGATGTGGATCACTGACACCTGCCTATCTCCAATCCCACACCACACAGCAATATCGATTGTAGTTTGTAGAACACAGTTTCCCTAAAATTCAGCAGACTCTGTCCCTAACAGGATTGAGAAGAGATCGTAGATCAGGATTGAGTGCAGACCCCACCCCCCACACAGCAATATCGATTGTAGTTTGTAGAAGACACTGACCCTATATAATTCAGCAGACTCTATCCCTAAAATGCCTACAACTCGCCCTGCCTAAACACTCCGACCTGTCCCTCAATTCTATCCGGACACAAATGGTTTTTTCCTGCCTATCTTTCCCTAATCAGCAGCCAGCACGTTGATGTGTGCTCTGTCCCTGAATCTAAGCAGCATAATGACGCCGCTGCGGCTGCCTCGAACTTATAAAGACTTGGTCACATGCTTCAGACGGCCAATCACAGCTACTGAGACATTTGCAGGCATGGCTGGGATGGCTTAAGGCACACCAGTTAAACGATTGTTGATTGGCTGTTGAAAGCCCGCCATGAAAAGAGCGCCAAAGCATGCAAAACCCGGAAATAAAACGACCGAACACGGATTTTTACCCGAACATACAGTAAAGTGTCCGTGTCCGTGTTCGGGTACAAAAAATCCAATTATTCGGTACGAACACGAATAATACAGTCCGTGTTCGCTCAACACTAGTCGCATGGCAAAAGGTCATGCGGATGTGGAATATGGGTATCGGCCTGGTATGCAAATTGTATATTAACTTCCTCCCATCCGCGCTACAGCCTATATACGGCTGCAGCACGGACTCACATTTTCGGGAGGCCGTTTTTAAACGGCCTCCCAGAAACAGTCTCCCCGCGCGCTCCCGCGAGCGCGCATCAGGGAAAATCTGTGTCGGCCGTGTCCCTTGGACATAGCCGATCACAGATCGTGGTGAATGGCCAATCACAGCGGCCATTCACCACGTGATCGGACAGTCCAATGAGAGATGATCTCATATGTAAACATCTGAGATCATCTCTCATCGCCAGCGCTCCTTCCTCACATGGAGACTGCAGTGTGAGGAAGGAGGGAGAGCTGCCCAGCGCCGCTGACACAGAAGAATGTAATCAGGGCACCGATCACCAGTGCCCTGATTACACAAGGTAAAAAAACATACACTCTGTGCCCAGAGTGCCCGCCATCAGTGCCCCACAATCAGTGCCCATAGTGCTGCCAGTCAGTGCCCATCAGTGCCTGCTCATCTAGGCACTGATGAGCACTGACTGGCAGCACTATGGGCACTGAGTGTGGGCACTGATGGTGCTGCCCATCAGTGCTCATCAGTGCCACCCGTCAGTGTCCATCAGTGCCGCCCGTCAGTGCCGCCTCTCAGTGCCCAGCAGTGCCACCTCTCAGTGCCACCTCTCAGTGCCCAGCAGTGCCACCTCTCAGTGCCCATCAGTGCCGCCTATCAGTGCTCATCAGTGCAGCATATTAGTACCTCCTCATCAGTGCCCATAAGTGCCACCTCATCAGTGCCCATCAGTGCAGCCTATTAGTGCCCATCAGTGCCGCCTCATCAGCGCACATCAGTGAAGGAGAAAAATTTATTTATTTTCAAAATTTACTCGCAGAAAATAAGAAAAACTTTTTTTTTCAAAATTTTCTGTCTTTTTTCTTTTTTTTTGTAAAAAATAAAAAACCCAGAGGTGATTAAATACCACCAAAAGAAAGCTCTATTTGTGTGAAAAAAATGATAAAAATGTCATATGGGTACAGTGTAGCATGACCGCGCAATTGTCATTCAAAGTGTGACAGCGCTGAAAGCTGAAAATTGGCCTGGATGGGAAGGGGGTTTAAGTGCACAGTAGGCAAGTGGTTAAAGTGTAGACATCTGGTGTGAAATAAAGTAAGGAAAACACGTGCTAAATGTAAATATATTGAGCATTCTGCTTAAAGTAAAATAAAGAAGAAAAAGTTCTCCTTATGTGACCCAATTAGTCAGGCGGTGAATGACCAAACCAATTAGCACTTAATGTACTGGTTGGTCAGAAGTGGCAGCTAGATAGGAAGGGTGAAAGAAGTGTTGTAGCACCAGGCGTAATGCATAAATAAAAAGAATAGAATCAAAAGCAAATTGTCATAATCATCAGGGCATGTATGTAGGCGTAGCTAAGAAAATGAGTGTTGGGGAATCACTCACATCCATATAGTGTGTAGTATCCCCATATTGTAATTTTGAAATGATGTTATTTCCTGATGAAAAATACAAAAATAGATAGAAATACCACTGAGGGTTATTACACATGGAAAAGTTATTTATGTAGGAAAAAAGGGCACACTGATGGCTGCGAACGCCACCATAGTGTGAGAAAGAGAAAAGAGAAAGTTAATTACCAAGAAGTCAATACTCGTGCCAATGATAAACACAGAGCCAGTAAATGTGAGTGAAGAGAGATGTCAGAGTACATAGGTCCCCTATAACATGCAAATGAACCATAAGGATAAATTAGCAGGAAAGAAGACCTCAAATATGTTGTTATATAGCACATACCTGTAATCTGTACTGGAAATGGCAGCCTCTGCATCTCAATACAGAGACTGACCGAAGATAAGGCGTATAAGACAATAGCATAGGTAAGCGAATTACGGCGCATGTCCGAAATTGGGCCAATAGGATCACTCGCCAGGGGAGCGCAGGACACGCCCCCACAGGAAGGGGAGGCCAGCCCTGCGCTCCACGGGCGCCGACGTGGGAAATCATGATGAGCCACAGAGCCCGGAAGTGTGTATTGATGTCGGGCTGCAAATCAAGGCCAATGATCATGGGACGCCACAGCCTGCTAGCGCCCCCTACCCGCGCCGGGGGAGCCCACAGGCACCTCAGCCCGCAGCCATGAAAAGAGAGAGGAGATTGAGTAAAAGGAGGAAGAAAGAGAAGGGGAAGAAGAAGTCTACCTAAGATGCAAGTCAGATTTCTGGCATCCCCTGCAACAAAATTGTCATTTTTGGTGAGATACTTCCAATAGGAGCACATCTAAAGGGATGCAGACCCAGCAGCTTTCCTCATTAGAGGTCTTCAGCTGCCACAGCAGACAGATAATTATGAAACCACTCCCATTAGACACACTCGGCACAGAGGAACAAACAATGATTTCTTCAGAATAACAAAAGGTAGGAATCTGTAACAAAGTTTGTTAAAATCCTTGCAATGTACAGAGATCACCCAGAGGGGCATAGGTGTGGGGATGGTTTAGGATGAGTGGGGAAAGGGGCTGGTAAATATATAATTTGCTGGCCCCCTCCCTTTCTGAATGAACATTGTGAGTGATCGGTAGTGTGTGTTTGAGCTTTGGTGTGCACACCCTAATGCATTAGGCTGTGCACACCTATGCAGAGGGGAATGTTTTTTTCTCAACAAAAGTGGAGTTATGCTTTAAAAAAAAAGAAAACATTTTTACAGCATGTTAGGTTCAGATATAGATCAGCAAAAGGTAATACCGTGTATCAAGTAATCTTTTTTCCGACATCATGCTTAAAAAACAAATAAAAAATTCTAAAATAAAAAAATGGACAGCAATGACAAGTGCAGGTGCTGTATAGCAGTGGTCCTCAACTCCGGTCCTCAGGGCCCACTAACAGGCCAGATTTTAAGTATTACCTTGGGGAGATGCAGACTAGAGTACTGCAATCACTGAGCAGCAAATGATATTACCTGGGATGTATTTCAGTTATCTTGCAAATCTGGCCTGTTAGTGGGCCCTGTAGGCCAGGGTTGAGGACCACTGCTGTATAGGACAATACCGAAATCAATAATCTTTTTTTCTGACTTTGTGCTGTAAAAAGAAAAAAAATGTCTCTTTCTTTTCAATAGTGATGTCAGCAGTTAACTGGCTGACGACCAGCCGCTGCAGATGTACTGCGGCAGGCTGGCTCGTACAGGCAAATCAAAGTACATGTACGGCGCTCGCTCCCGGGGCTCTGAGGCTCGCACCCGGTCCCGCCGATGGTCTGATTCGGTACAGAACCGATCAGTCACCAGGTCCAGGCCAAGTAATTTTGGCCTGGACCTGGCGATCGGTTCTGACCAATGGCAGACCGAGCTGTGCCTGTGTAATGTAAACAAAGGCACAGAAAACGATTCTCTCTTCCCTCATCCAGTCCTTTTGGATTCCAGTGTGAGAGAAGAGAGGATCAACTATGAGTACAGCAAACAGCACACACAGCTAGATAGGCACATTTAACCCCCGATCACCCCCCCCCCTAGTTAACCCCTACACTCCCTGTCACATTGCACACTATATACAGTATATATAGCATTTTTCTGTATTTCTGTAATAGTGTGCCTTGTGACTTGATTTCGCGCTAGCAACCGCTAGTTTTAGGTTTAGGGTACCCGCCAACCCCGCAATAAAGATTTAACCCCCTGATCACCCCCAGTTATCCCCTTCACCCCCTGTCACATTGCACACTATATGCAGGTATATAGCGTTTTTTTTGTATTTCTTTAATAGTGTGCCTTGTGACTTCAGTAAGCACTAGCGACTTCATTTATGTCCCAAGTTGGTTTAGCGTACCTGCCACCCCCTAATAAATATTTAACCCCCTGGTCACTCCCTGATCACCCCCAGTTAACCCTTTCACCCCCTGTCACATTGCACACTATATACAGTATATAGCAGTTTTCTGTATTTCTGTAATAGTGTGCCTTGTGACTTCATTTAGTGTTAGTGACAGTTCGTTTCTGACCCAAGTAGGTTTAGGGTACCCGCCATACCCCCAATAAAGATTTAACCCCCTGATCACCCCCCCCCCCACTTAACCGCTTCATTGCCCTGTGACAGTGTCACTTTTATAGTGTACAGTTTTTTTTTCTGATCACTATTATTAGTGTCACAGGTGACATTAGTTAGTGTTAACGCTAGTTAGCGCCAGTCTAGGACATCGCAGATCCCCGCCTCCATCCCCGACACACACCAAACACCTCCATTACTAGTATAGTATCTGAACAGACCTATACTAGCATCTCCAATAGTTTAGGGTTCCCAAAACGCAGCGTTAGCAGGATCAGTCATGACACCTGCCAGCACCTGCGTTTAGCCCCTCCGCCCAGTTCACCCCACCCAGGCAAGTGCAGTAATCAATAGATTAATGTCACTTCCAAAAACACAACACACAAAACCGCAGCGTTAGTAGAGTCAGGCCTGATCTCTGCTAGCACTAGCAGTTTTTATTTTGTTGCGCTTGAAATAGTCCTCGACAACCAGGTGCTTTTTTACCTGTGAGTCACACCAGGAACCTATAAATTTAGTGGCTAAAATGTCCAAACGGAGGTACACTAGTGAAGAGGCCTACAGGATACTCACCATGTCAGATGAGAGCGATGGGCAAGCCTCACTGGCAGAATCAGGGTCAGTATACGAACCTGTAGACAGCAGTGGCTCCCGGACAGATAGCTCTGTTGATGGAGGGGTCCCTGCTAAGGTCAGGCATACCCGACCCCGTTCTGGAGTTGCTGAGGTGCAGAGATCGCAGCGTGCTCGTATGGAGCAGAGTGTTGGTACTAGTGCCGCTCAAACTTCTGGTGAACTAGCAAGCACCAGCGGCCTAGTACACCCTGGTCATAAACAAACCAGCACTGCAGTATCACTTGGTGATGTGGCGAGTTACATAAGTGCAGTTGAAGCTGGTGTGGTGGCTAGCACAAGTAGTGGCCCGCAGCCACCGAGAATTTGAACACAGACCTGTAGAGCCCATAGTGCCCTCCCTGATGCGCTGGCATATCCTAATTGGCAGCCCCCAGATTCTACAGTGCCCGTACTTCCCCCATTCACTGCCCAACCCGGAATTCAGGTGGAAACAGACAATTTTATTCCCCTTCATTTTTACGAGCTGTTTTTCACGGAAGATCTTTACAGATCTATTGTGGACCAAAGCAATTTATATGCTGGTCAATTCACCGCCGCCAATCCAAATTCGCCCCTTGCCAGACCATTCAGCTGAAAACCTATAAGGGTTTCCGAGTTTAAAACGTTTCTGGGCCTTTCCCTCAACATGGGCATAACTAAAAAGAGTGAGTTGCGGTTATATTAGTCCACTAACTCAATTCACCATATGTGTGTGTTCTCCGCTTCCATGGCCAGGGCGAGATACGAGCAAATTCTGCTGTTCATGCACTTCAGTGACAATGAACTCATGTATGACCGGCTCCACAAAATTTGGCCCCTCGTAAACCACTTCAATCAGCGGTTTGCAGCCTTGTTTACCCCCCAACAAGTTGTCTGCATTGATGAGTCCCTGATTAAGTTTTCTGCCCACCTTGCTATCAAGCAGTTTATCCCCAGCAAGCGTGGCAGATATGGGGTCAAGCTGTTTAAGCTATGTGACAGGGCCACAGGCGATACAGTTAGTTTTCGCGTTTACGAGGGTAAAGGTAGCACTGTGGAGCCCCCCAACTGCCAGACTACATAGGGAGCAGTGGCAAGGACAGTTTGGGACTTGGTGTCACCCTTATTCGGAAAGGGGTACCATTTGTACGTGGACAATTTTTAGTCACCTGCTCGAATTTTAAATTGGCGCATGTGGCACCGTGCGACCTAATCACCGGGGCTTCCCCCAACGGCTTGTAGATTCCAAACTTAGTCGGGGGGAGAGAGCCTGCTTGAAAGCTGACAAATTGCTTGCAGTGAAGTGGAGGGATACATGGAATGTTTTCGTTCTGTCCTCAATTCATGCAGACACGACGGTCCAAATTCATACGGCAACAGGTGTTTTGAAGAAGCCCCTCTGTGTCCACGAATATAACCTTAATATGGGAGGGGTGGACCTGAATGACCAGCTTTTGTCGCCGTACTTAGTTGCCCGTAAGGCCAAACGCTAGTACAAAAAGGTGTCTGTTTATTTATTACAATTGGCTTTGCTGAACGCTTTTGTGCTATACAAAGCATCAGGACGAACTGGATCCTTCCTCCAATTCCAGGAAGAGATCATCAGTGCCTTCCTGTATCCAGGAGGTGCTCCTGCCCAACTTTGCCTACCAGATGCAGTGAGCCGGCTGCATGAGAGGCATTTTCCACATGTCTCCCGAGTATCCCTACCGAAAGAGCACCCCAAAGAAGATGTTGTGTCTGTCATAAGCGCGGATTACACCCGCACTTATTGTCCCTTCTGTCCTAACCAACCTGGTCTCTGCATCGGAGAATGTTTCCAACGCTACCACACACTAGTGGAGTATTAGCTTAGGGTACAGCACAGCACAGTCTAGGGCACACTTACATAGGGTCTCAAAAGATGTTTCGATGGCTATCATAATTTTGAGAGACCCGAAGCTGGAATGTTACAGTTGGAGAAAAAAAAAAAGTGTAAAAAGTTACAAAAAAAATTACAAAAAAAGTTACAAAAAAAATTTACAAAAAAAAACATAAAAAAAAAGCCAAAAATAGTTGTCGTTTGAGTTATTTTTCTGTTCTTACTCTGCTCTTCTACTTCTACTCTTTCTATTTTTACTGTTTTTCATTGGTAACCATTTTTTACTTTTCAGGTACCAATGTAATGTTTTATGTTTACTGTTCTATTAACCAGTTTGCCTTGCAGGTACACACATCAGCTGCCACACTGATTTATATATATTCTGATACAAACAGCATTTGCGCTCAGCATATATGGAAATCTATGATTGCAGCGCTGTAGGAGGTGATTTCACCACCCCAGTTAAAAAGAAAATAGGTACACATGGCCTTCATCATGTATACCCATCATTAGAAAAGTGGGTTGGATGTTTTGGGTGGCTAATGATGGGTATACTACACATTTTCTTTTTTTTTTTTTTAATCTTTTTATTGTTTCAACACACAAACCAACAACAACAACGACAACTAGTGCATAAGGTTCACCAATAAGTCATACATAACCAAGAAGGGTCACCCACGCAGGGGCAGGGGCAGTGAGCAATAAGTACACATAGCATCAAGCATATACAATTATGGGGCTATGGCGGAACGCTACTTACAAGCTCAAGTAAAGAGGCGGTCAATGAGGTATTAGCAGCCAGACCCATCATGTCCCCGGCCCCTCGATCCCCCGATCCCCCGACATGCAAGCAGTCAGCGAGCAAGCTGGAGGTGGAGTCCGACAGCCACCTGGACCAGACCCTGTCATGCTTCTTAGGGCACCCCCTATGAAGATACGTATCCCAAAATAGTGGTATCACCGAATCCACCAGCGCCCTCCATTGCTGAAGGGATGGAGGGACCGTTGTCTCCGGTGAAGCACAATGTTTTTCCTGGCATAGAAGAGAAGGAGACCCATTAGAGTGCGGTCCACCACCCGAGGGAGCAGATCATCCAGAAGTCCCAACAGTGCCACCGCAAGCGAAGGGTCCATGGAAACCTGGAGGACTCCATTGACAACAGCGAATACCTGAGACCAGTAAGCCGCGAGCTCCGGGCAAGTCCAGAAAATGTGTATGAAATCACCCGGTGACTGGCCACACCGCCAGCATTCTGGGGAATGTGAGACATGTATCTTGTGTAAGCGGTTGGTGACTGGCCACACCGCCAGCATTCCGGGGAATATGAGATATGTATCTTGTGTAAGCGGTGGGGGGTGAGATACGCTCTGTGGGCAATCTTATATTGAACTTGCCTGTCCCTTGAGGGAAACCAGGATCGGAAAGGAGGAGTCCCATATCTGCAGCCAGTCCTCTGAGTCCAATGGGAGTGAAGAGCTCCGGAGAGAAGACCCGGAGGAGGTGAGCGTGGAGGACCGAAGTGGCTTGCTCGGCGCAGTCGTAACGCAGAACCCTCTCCAAATCTGATTGTACCACCTGCGCTGCGTCTCGTGGAAACTGAGCTCTGAAGGCGTGGGACAACTGCAGGTAGCGGAACAGATGGGAGGAGGCCTCCACAGACCCCAACACCGCTGCCTCCACCACCACCACAGAATTGGAGGCATCAGGAGTCAACCATCCTGCCGCAGTAACTAGTTGTGAGTCCAGGAAATGTTTATGGCAGTCTGGAAAGGCCGAGCCCCCTTGCGAGAGGGGATGCATCAGCGTAGAAAATTTATGTCGGGGGGGGCGGGAGCCCCATAAAAAAGAGGAAAAAAGTCTATTCAGGTTAGCGAAAAATGAGTTGGGGAGCCATTGGGGCGATTGGCAAAACAAATAGGTAAGTTTAGGGAGGAGTTTTTTTTATCAAATTAATACAACCGAGTAGTGAGAGTGGAAGGTTCTCCCACGCCTTTGGTTTGGCCCTAATCTCCCCCACCACCGGATCAAGATTAAGAGAGATAAAATCGGATGGCCTCTTGGAGACCCGCACCCCCAAATACATAAAACTATCCACCCACTGCAGCAATAGGTACGCTGGGGCATTACTCTGGGCCCCCTCATCTATGGCAAGCAGCTGAGACTTGGTCCAGTTAACCCGCAGGCCCGTCACCTGAGAGAAGCTGTCCAGGATGGAAAGAGCCCCACGGAGGGAGGGACCCGCGTCTTGCAGGAACAAAAGGAGGTCATCTGCGTACAGTGCCACCCTCTCCTCCAGCCATGCCACCCGCAATCCCCGGATTTCCGGAGAGAGATCTGGAGCGCCTCATCCAGTGCTCCATAGCGATGGCGAAAAGGGCCGGAGAGAGAGGGCAACCCTGCCGCGTACCCCTGGATAGGGGGAACCTAGGAGACAACCTACCGCGGAGGCAAATAGCCGCCACCGGGGACTGGTAAATTGTTTGCAACCACTTAATGTAGATGAGGGGGAAGCCCATTCACAGCCACACACACCTACACAGGTTGAACTGGATGGACTATTGTCTTTATTCAACCTCACCTACTATGTAACTATGTATCAAAATAAAATTGATGTTGTTTTTTTTCCCCACAAATAGAGCTTTCTTTTGGTGTTATTTGATCACCTGTGTGATTTTTATTTTTTGTGCTATAAACAAAAAAAAAGCGACAATTATGAAAAAAAAAACAAAAAAAAAACGTATTTTTCACATTCTGCTATATAACATTCCCCCAAAAAAAATAAAAAAATCGAAATTTTTCATCCTTTTAGGCCAATTTGTATTCTGCTACATATTTTTGGTAAAAAAAATTGCAATAAGCGTATTTTGATTGGTTTGCGCAAAAGTTATCACATCTACAAACTAGGGGAAAGATTGATGTCATTTTTATTTATTTATTGATTTATTTATTTACTAGTAATGGCGGCGAACAGCGATTTTTAGCAGGACTGCAACATTGCAGGGGACAGTTGAAAGGAGAAAAGAGAGGGATGAGAGTATCCCACAGCGTACTGGGGTCTCTCAGCCTCTTGAATGGATGTGGGACTTTATAGGCAAATAGTGAGTGTTGATCCTGATGAAAATAAATACAACGATATTTAAAAAAATGTATATCATTTATTTTACATACACAAAGTATCAATGAACATGTGTTCAATCGGCATATAATACATGTGCAAATGACAGTACAGGTTAACCACTAGATCCCCAAAAGCCTCTCAAGTCAAAGGCAATTAATATGCAAAGTTTAACAGATCATGATATAATCATGATACCACTTAGTACAAACATGGGGTATGCTAATAGAAAAAGTGGAATCGCGACACGTTTCGCTCAAGTCGCTTCCTCAGACGATTCCTGTAACCCTGAAAGATACAATACATCAACTCTACCATTTCATTTTCAGAAGGGTTTATGAGCTGTTATTACAATTATTACAATTTAATCATATTACTAACATTTATTTTATATGAATGTCAAAAATAGAAAAGATAAAAATTCATAATGACGGTTGAATTCATCTTGGCAATGAAATTATAAAATGTACAGCAGAGGTCGAGAAATATATCTCATTTTATTAATCATGTGTTCACATTCTAGAAAGGAAAAAAAAAAAGGGGGGGGAAAAAAGGGGAAACATGGGAAGACCCCAAATGTTTCCACATATAACCCAGGCCTTGAATCAGGGGGAGGAGGACTACAACTGACAAAAAGCCAAAACCTGAGAAAGGGATAAAACTATTTCTCTCCATGGCTTTGGTGTAGGTATATAGGTATAAAGTCTATCATGCAGAACAGATACGTCTGATAGTGCAAAAACTACACCTATGTCTTTCTGAGCGGCTGAGAGTATGATCATAAGGTTCTAGGTAAATGGGAAAAGGATAGTGTGGTTGTATCCAATGTCAAGGGAGGTCAAAAATCAAAAATGGAACGACAAACAAATATCGAGAGTCAAAGGTCAAAGACATATTTCAATATCTACTCATAAGTTTCCATAGAGAGATAGCAATCCAATAATTATACAGTAAACCCCCCTCCATTGCGGGGGTTACGTTCCGGACCCAGCCGCGAAAAGTGAAAATCCGCGAAATAGAAAAACCCTATTAAAATGCATTGTAGGCATGTTTTTTTTTACTGTCACTGTACGTGTAAAAGCATTTTAAGGTCTTTAAACACACTTTTAAAACAATAGAAACTAATTTAAACACATAAAAGATACTAAGAGACAGAGCAAGAGCAATGGAAAACACAAAAATATTTCATTTTTAATGATTTATATAGTAAAATAACATTACAAAAAAAAAAACGCAATATACCGGGACCGCAAAAACTGAACCGCGATGGAGCGGGGGTTTACTGTACTTATAAATTATATAATGTGAACGCACTCACTTGTCTATCAAGCAGGTATGCTTATCGTGCTTCATCTCTATGTCAGAGTGATATATTCGATCAATGTAGGGACGTGCCAAATATATCTCCAAGCAATAATACCCGGAATACCAAACCTAAAAAACAGAATAGCACAGAAAGTGGGGGTGCTAGTACACAATTACTGATACCCAATTCCTTTTCCTTCAAGAATACCATGGGTGGCGGTAGCCCTCTATTTGGTGGTGGATCGACATCAGACCTTCCCCCCCAACAGATGAGAAAAATAAGACTAATGATGACAGGAAGGGCAATGAGAACGGAAATAGAGACAATTCCAAAACATCCTCATAAAATTCAGGGGTCCTACCCTTTAGGAACCTCCAAGAAACAAGGCAATCTAGAACCCTTCTCAATAAGGTTCAACTAGATACAGGAGAAATGCAGATAATTAATCTTTCCACTTACTCGCTGTCCCCCGAAAAAATGGAGGTGCTTAAATTGGGTCTGAGTTTCTGCCCTGACGAAGGTCTAAACAGATTTGAGGCCATTAAAGATGTTAATTTGTTTGCTAGGAAGCTTCTTTTGCATGCAATGCATGACAAGGATTTTGGAGCCCCTTCGGCCTCCAAGATGGACAGCGAGCTATGGAAAGACTTTACCATTAAGGATTACCGTGCCCTAAAGGATCTAATGATGCTATATGAGGAGGGTCAGATAGAGGAAGACACGGATGACATAGATGAAACTTTAGAGGAGGAGGATACTCCCACATCATATAAAATCAAATCCAAATTTTTCCCTCCCTTACAAACTAACACCAACATCTGGGCTTTTGTCAAAAAAGTGACCCATGACTTCGAAAACATCCCGAGTATTAAATCAAGATGCCGCAACCTGGATCCCAAACTTTTTTCAGCATTGAAGAAGTTGGAGACGAACCAGGATTTAATAATTAAACCCTCAGATAAGGGAGGGAACGTGGTAATAATGAACAGATCCAAATACGTTTCAATGTGTCAGAAAATGTTAGCAAACCAGGAGTGGTATAAGCTAATTTCAGAAATCATGATTCCTACTTTTCATTAGAAGTTCCGGCTGATTATCAATGGGGCCTATTCGTCAGGCCTCATTGATAAAGACACCTGGAACTTCTTGAATATCAAACATCCGGTCACCCCCACTTTCTACGCCCTGCCCAAGGTCCACAAGGACCTTGTGGACCCACCGGGCAGGCCTATAGTATCAGGCATTGGATGTCTTACCGAGCATGCCAGCCAATTAGTAGACGACTATCTAAGACCATTCGTCCTGGCCCTTCCATCTTATCTCCAGGATACGAGAGATGTACTTCGCATCCTGGAGGACATGTTCATCCCAGAGAATGCGTGGTTAGTCACCATTGACATCGAATCGCTTTATAGTTCGATACCACACACTAAGGGGCTACACGTCATTGATGGATTTCTGAGGGAGAAACAACGGACCAGTTGGCCTTACAACACGTTCATTCTCCAGTTATTGGAATATATATTATCCCATAACATATTTCTGTTCCGAGGCTCCCATTTCCTCCAGGTACAGGGGGTAGCGATGGGGACTAGATGTGCCCCATCATATGCCAACCTGTACCTGGGGGGATGGGAGCGGGAGATGATTTATGGTGTGGATGAGTCGATGGACCTGTGCCACATAGTTTCTTGGCACAGGTACATCGACGATGTACTTATGATTTGGGATGGCTCCAGAGAAGAGCTTGACACCTTTATGTCCATGATAGGTAAGAATAACTATAATCTCAAGTTCACTATGGAATGCAGTCAGGAGATGGTTACTTTTCTCGACATTAAGATAGGGGTGGACCAACAAAGACGCCTCTTTTCGGATCTCTATAGAAAACCATCAGCGGCGAATAATATCTTACATGCCAAAAGTGCCCACCCCAAGTCTCTGATACAAAGTATCCCGTATGGGCAATCCCGTATGGGCAATACCTCAGACTGAGAAGACTTTCTATGTCGAGTAAAGGAACTACAAATAAGACTTCTCAAACGGGGGTACAGTAAGACGTGTCTCAAAAAAGCTTTCAACAGAGCCACCCAAAAAGAGAGACAAACTCTAATACATTCTAACAAACGAAATGAAAAAAATCAACAAACGAGAATTGTCACCCGATATTCCCAACAACATTACGTACTACGTGAAATTTTGTCCTCCCATTGGCATCTTCTCACAGAAGATAACATCATTTCAAAATATATAGATAAAAAACCCGCGATTACATACAAAAAAATAAGATCCCTAAAAGACTGCTTAACAATGAGCCATCTACCTAGAGATAGTAGAATAAAACAAAAAACCCGGAGAAAAGGTACATTTCAATGCGGTAGCTGTGAATTTTGCCAATGGATCAATGTAGGAGATAAAATCACTCTACCTAATGGACAAACTTGGACCCCTCGGTTTCATATTGACTGTCAAACAATTGGGGTCATCTACATCATGACATGCATATGCAATTCTTTCTATATTGGGAAAACCCGCAGAAATTTCTGGAAGAGAATAAAGGACCATGTCTACCTACTCCACAATGGTAAATTAGAATCAGCAATCAGCAGACACGTAGGACTATATCATAATTTCGACCTGTCGGTCATGAAATTCTATGCACTAGAACATGTACCTTTATCCGAAAGAGGGGGTGATATAGACCCTCAATTACTAAGACTAGAAACAAAATGGATTGTCAACTTACGGGCCACAAACTCTCCAGGCCTAAACGAATGTGTCAGTTATAAACCTTTCCTGTAGCTTCTTTCTTCCTTTTTTTTTTTTTTTTTTGTCTTTCCCAGGCCATAGGATATGGGATCCTACCTTTAAGCTCCCCCTTCACCATAATTATTCATCACAGTCACTATGTGGATGCTCTCTATGTTGAAGGGCTATATTACTTACAATTGCACGATTTTTAATTGTCTGTATGTAACTAAAAACGTTTTTGCTTATTGCCTACAATAGACATACCACAAATATTTACAATGCTGTTTAATGTCATATACTGTCAAAACTCTCATTGTATCTTTTATGATGAGACATGATCACTAATTTCTTTTGGTTGTTCACTAATCCTTTGTTAGTTCGCCCTATCATTCACATTTACTTTTTCTCTCTTTTGCTTTCATGTTAATGAATATCAACAGTCACCACAAGAGGGAGCTTGCCCTGTGGGATCCTGGCGGGACGGGAGATTAACTTGACGGCCCGCAGTGCTGACGCATTGATATGCGCGGCGAACTTCCGGTATGTTTGCCGGTACACCCGGAAGTGACGAGGGAGCCGCCTCTTGTCTTCCGTCCTGCCATCCCCGGACCCGACGGTGGCCTTAAGGGCGGCCAGAGATCTCCGGGGACGTATCCGCCCACGCCACGTACTAGTACAGGGTGTGGTTTGGGTGGAGTTTGGATGCAACTGACCATTGATGCCCAATATATAAGGAGGGATTAGCCCTCCAGAGCGACTAGATACGGCGTGAATACCACGTGGAAAGGCTGTTGGTGATATCGGTTGTGACCGGGCTCCTTCTCTGGCAACTGAACTTTGGTCCTTGATAGTACACTGTGTTAAGGTCAGTACGGGATTACACAGCAGATCTCCCTTTGGGACTAAAACCCCTATGCGTTTGTTTCCCAGCGAACAGCGGGGGACGCATTGGTTTACCCTTCCGGCAATAGATGGTTATTGATGTACCAATCTATGCTTGGCGGCCAACAAGGGGTCAAACTGCTTGGAGATATATTTGGCACGTCCCTACATTGATCGGATATATCACTCTGACATAGAGATGAAGCACGATAAGCATACCTGCTTGATAGACAAGTGAGTGCGTTCACATTATATAATTTATAAGTATAATTATTGGATTGCTATCTCTCTATGGAAACTTATGAGTAGATATTGAAATATGTCTTTGACCTTTGACTCTCGATATTTGTTTGTCGTTCCATTTTTGATTTTTGACCTCCCTTGACATTGGATACATCAACCACACTATCCTTTTCCCATTTACCTAGAACCTTATGATCATACTCTCAGCCGCTCAGAAAGACATAGGTGTAGTTTTTGCACTATCAGACATATCTGTTCTGCATGATAGACTTTATACCTATATACCTACACCAAAGCCATGGAGAGAAATGGTTTTATCCCTTTCTCAGGTTTTGGCTTTTTGTCAGTTGTAGTCCTCCTCCCCCTGATTCAAGGCCTGGGTTATATGTGGAAACATTTGGGGTCTTCCCATGTTTCCCTTCCCCCCCCCTTTTTTTTTTCCTTTCTAGAATGTGAACACATGATTAATAAAATTAGATATATTTCTCGACCTCTGCTGTACATTTTATAATTTCATTGCCAAGATGAATTTAACCGTCATTATGAATTTTTATCTTTTCTATTTTTGACATTCATATAAAATAAATGTTAGTAATATGATTAAATTGTAATAATTGTAATAACAGCTCATAAACCCTTCTGAAAATGAAATGGTAGAGTTGATGTATTGTATCTTTCAGGGTTACAGGAATCGTCTGAGGAAGTGACTTGAGGGAAACGCGTCGCGATTCCACTTTTTCCATTAGCATACCACATGTTTGTACTAAGTGGTATCATGATTATACCATGATCTGTTAAACTTTGCATATTGATTGCCTTTGACTTGAGAGGCTTTTGGGGATCTAGTGGTTAACCTGTACTGTCATTTGCACATGTATTATATGCCGATTGAACACATGTTCATTGATACTTTGTGTATGTAAAATAAATGATATACATTTTTTTAAATATCGTTGTATTTATTTTCATCAGGATCAACACTCACTATTTGCCTATAAAGTCCCACATCATTCAAGAGGCTGAGAGACCCCAGTACGCTGTGGGATCCTCTCATCCCTCTCTTTTCTCCTTTCATATGTACTTTTAGGGATGTGGCAATAGTGGGACCCATAGTATGTCTCACCTATTCCTTATTGCAGGGGACAGATCGGACCCCTAACTGACATTTATGACACTTTTGGGGGGAACAGTGACATTACTACAGTAATCAGTGCTAAAAATATGCACTGTTACTGTAATAATGACACTGGCAGGGAAGGGGTTAACCTATGGGTGATTAAAGGGTTAATTGTGAGCCTAGGGGAGTGTTTTCTAACTGTGGGGGGAAGGACTTATATAGAAGGATCACAGGTGCTCTTCAATCATTTCAAAGAGAACAACGGTCAGCTGTGTTTACAACAGCTGCCTGTTGTTCTTCTCTCAGAGGGGAGCGATCGCGGTTGTCTGGTGGCAATCTCCTTACCTGTACATCTCCTTTAACTATTTCCGTAATGCCCTTTGATCCCGATTAAGCAGGGCAATGCCGCCTGATGTTTTATTTAATACTTCATCTACTTAGTATTAAAATTGAAAATTTGTTTAATCTTTTCCTTAACTCAATTCCCCAACCCATCCATGATGGGAACCACACCCATGCCATGTCCCCTTTATTAAACAGTTCCCTTCTGTTTACATGTTTAAGGGAATATTTGGGGTGTTAGCCAGCCTGCAATACATGGCGAGGATCCCCACTCCCAAATACATCCATGACAGGGACCAGAGAGGCTAAATAGCACCATCCTCTTTCCTTTCTTGGGATCCATGGGTAACACACCTTACCACAACACATAAACAAATTATTCAATGTGAAGACTGGGACAGTTCTATCTTTATCAGCGATTAAATCATCTCTCCACCCTAAGGTTGATAATCTTCCCAAAAAGGCACAAACAATTTTGATGTAGTGGATTCTTAGATCCAACCATTGCCCAGATAGACTGGGTAACTTCTTTAGAAACATTCCATACATGACTCAGGGTTTTGGGATCTAAGCCAGACATGTTCATAACTGACCAAGGACACATTTCAAAGTAACGATTAGAACTACCGTATTTCCAATCCTAAAACACCAAGCGGGTGAATATACTTGGACTATTATGAGAAAGGAAATTGATTTTGATTTATTTCCCTCTACATCTGATAACCTTTATAGCTTTACTCAGGGCCGGTTTTAGACAAAGTGTGGCCCTGGGCAAACCTAAAAGTGGGGCCCCAGGGCCGGACTGGGTATGAAAACAAGCCCTGGAAAAAATGACATACCAGCCCCATAGCATTGCGTCATTATACCAGCGCAACGTCATTTTCAGCGCAACTTCCCTCCCCCTAATACAATGCTGATCCCCCTCCCCCTAATTCAATGCTGATCCCCCCTCCCCCTAATACAATGCTGACCCCCCCTCCCCCTAATACAATGTTGTTTCCCCCTATCCCTAATACAATACAGACCCCTTAGTAAGCCTCTGTAACGCTCCTGCGTTTTATGTATGATGTGGATTTACAGCTGCAGAAATATTCCACTTCAGTAGTCATGTAGAGAAACGCTGAGACACCAATCCCAACTCCCAAAGACTCATCATGTGTGGATGATCTCAATTCAGCAAGTAAATACACACACTCAATAAGAAGTTCCTGGAGTGATCTATGTATATAGTAGTATAGAGGTGATAGGCTGAAGAGACAGGTTGAGTTGAGACGATAGGTGACAGACACTTGAGAGGAATGTTCTTGAGAATGAGATAGTAACAGGTGGGATGCAGATAGGTTAGCAATTATGTATGGTAGTAGATGATAGGATAGCAGATGACATACAGGAGAGACTAACCCAGTGCAAGAGCAGATGATAGTAGGCTCAAGAGCTAGCAATCTAGATAGTGCAGATGTAGTAACAGTCCTTAGTATGCAGAGCTTTAGTATGAAGGTTATTGAGGTTTCCCCTGTGGGGTACTTATCACTAGTAGCAATGTAGCAGAGGAGAGGTTCGACAAGAGCGGATGATCCGGTAGCGGGATACAGGGATCAGCGCAGCGTGGTTCTGACAGCGAGGTATGCTTGCAAGCATGAGAGCTTCAAGACAGGTTAGCATCAAGGCACATCTAGGCACACAGCAGGTTGAACGAACACATGTGAGTGAGAGCTGGTGATTTAAATAGCTGTTCAGTCCGGCGCTCAGTGATGATGTCAGCACTCTTAAAGGGAAACACACCTATATGTGCTTCATCTATCTAGGTAGATGGAAAGCACCCGGAAATGATGTGATAGGAGGCACTGAGAGTGCCAGAACCTTACAGCCTCCATCCCAGTACAGACCCCTCAGTAAGCCCCCCTCCCAGTACAGACCCCTCAGCAAGCCCCCCTCCCAGTACAGACCCCTCAGCAAGCCCCCCTCCCAGTACAGACCCCTTAGTAAGCCCCCCTCCCAGTACAGACCCCTCAGTAAGCCCCCCTCCCAGTACAGACCCCTCAGCAAGCCCCCCTCTCAGTACAGACCCCCCAGTAAGCCCCCCTCCCAGTACAGAACCCTCAGCAAGCCCCCCTCCCAGTACAGACCCCTCAGCAAGCCCCCCTCCCAGTACAGACCTCTCAGCAAGCCCCCCTCTCAGTACAGACCCCTCAGTAAGCCCCCCTCCCAGTACAGACCCCTTAGTAAGCCCCCCTCCCAGTACAGACCCCCCAGCAAGCCCCCCTCCCAGTACAGACCCCTCAGCAAGCCCCCCTCCCAGTACAGACCCCTCAGCAAGCCCCCCTCCCAGTACAGACCCCTCAGCAAGCCCCCTCCCAGTACAGACCCCTCAGTAAGCCCCCCTCCCAGTACAGACCCCTCAGTAAGCCCCCCTCCCAGTACAGACCCCTCAGCAAGCCCCCCCTCTCAGTACAGACCCCTCAGTAAGACCCCCTCCCAGTACAGACCCCTTAGTAAGCCCCCCTCCCAGTACAGACCCCCCAGCAAGCCCCCCTCCCAGTACAGAACCCTCAGCAAGCCCCCCTCCCAGTACAGACCCCTCAGTAAGCCCCCCTCCCAGTACAGACCCCTCAGCAAGCCCCCTCCCAGTACAGACCCCTCAGCAAGCCCCCCTCCCAGTACAGACCCCTCAGAAAGCCCCCTCCCAGTACAGATCCCTCAGCAAGCCCCCTCTCAGTACAGACCCCTCAGTAAGCCCCCCTCCCAGTACAGCCCCTTTAGTAAGCCCCCCTCCCAGTACAGCCCCTTTAGTAAGCCCCCCTCCCAATACAGACCCCTCAGTCAGCCCCCCTCTCAGTACAGACCCCTCAGTAAGCCCCCCTCCCAGTATAGACCCCCAGTAAGCCCCCCTACTAGTACAGACCCCCCAGTAAGCCCCCCTCCCAGTACAGACCCCTCAGTAATCCCCCCTCCCAGTACAGACCCCTTAGTAAGCCCCCCTCCCAGTACAGACCCCTTAGTAAGCCCCCCCACCAGTACAGACCCCTCAGTAAGCTCCCCTCCCAGTACAGACCCCTCAGTAAGCCCCCCTCCCAGTACAGACCCCTAAGTAAGCCCCCCTCCCAGTACAGACCCCTCAGTAAGCCCCCCTCCCAGTACAGACCCCCCAGTAAGCCCCCCTCCCACTACAGACCCCTTAGTAAGCCCCTCCCAGTACAGACCCCTTAGTAAGCCCCTCCCAGTACAGTCTACAGACCCCTTAGTAAGCCCCCCTCCCAGTACAGTACAGACCCCCCAGTAAGACCCCCTCCCACTACAGACCCCTTAGTAAGCCCCTCCCAGTACAGACCCCTTAGTAAGCCCCTCCCAGTACAGTCTACAGACCCCTTAGTAAGCCCCTCCCAGTACAGACAGACCCCTCAGTAAGCCCCCTCACCTGCGATCACATCACATGCTGGCGCGTCACGTCTCGTCTGTGTCACAGGAGGAGGGATCATCTTGTCGGCGCAGTGACAGACATTCTTCAGCAGCCGCCACAGCCAGTCAGCTCGCCTCATGCACAAGCACCGTCGGCGAACCGCCGCGCAGGGGCAGCCGCCTTGTGACGTCACGACACTCACAGCGGCTGACGTAGAAGAAACGGAGCCCAGCGGGGGGAGAAGGCGGGGCAGTGCAGGCCTGCAGCGTCGGCCAACCATCATCAGCGGTGACCGACGAGCGGCCCCAATCAATGCAGCGGCGATCAATGCTTAAAGCGGCGCTGTGGGCGGCCTTGTCTTAAAGCGGCCAGTCCGGCCCTGGAGCCCGCTGCTGACAGTGACCCGGGGCCCGGGGCCCCTGGACATTCGGGGGCCCTGGGCAGTTGACCAGTTTGCCCCCCCCTAACGCCGGCCCTGGCTTTACTGCAGGTGTCCCGTTAAAAAATGGAGTACAATTTACAGGTGCGGCCATTAAGGGGATCCTCATTGTATCTAGGTGTAATTTACTGCACACCCAACATTTATCATACCCTGACTTTCTTTTCTTTCTTCTTTTTCCAAAAATAGTTTTATTTGTTTTTAAAGAAGAAAAAACAAAATAACAAGTACAAAAGTAACGTGAAAATAAAACAACAAAGCATACAGACATGCCATGGTTATACAACATGTACTGTATCTTCATAATAATGCAAAGTCAAAAACATAGTCACAAGGACAATCAAAGAAACGTCCACATAGCAGGTGTGAGATCCCTTCGGGCGCTCCCACTGGAAACATATTGCGCCCGAAGATGGAAGCCACCTCCCACAAATGAGCAAACCTTGTAACTGTAAACTGATAGGCTAATATGAAAGCATGACAACGGCATAAAATATAATGTTATTTGAGGAACGTAGAGGAAGGAATCTCACAAACCTACTTTTTTTACCTTTTTTTTTTTTGTTTTTTTTTTTTGGTTTGCGGGTTATTTTTTGTTTCTGTCCTCTCACCTGAGGGGGGTCAGGGAGGGGAGGCCGGGAGAGCATTGAATGTCTTGTGTATTATATGTAACTAATATGTAATGTATTGAAAAAACAATAAAAGGTTTGAATCAACTAGCAGATACTTCGTTCTATTACTGCTACCTTTAGGCATGTATGTGATATCAATCTGAAATTCTTGAAATGGACCTTGGGTCAGCGGAAAATGATCATGTTTCCCATGTTGAGCACCTTGTGTGTTGTTATTAATACATGTTATGCATCTACTCAACTGGTCCTAGACTCTGTGTTTGATATTTTGAATGCAATTTTTTTTTTTAATTCCTGTATTGTTAACTGTTGTCCTCTATGTCCTACGTTATTAAAATCTGCTATAATGATAGGGGCACTATGTTAAGATATACCTATGCTCCCCTCTTTTGGCATAAGACCATTATGGTCTAAGGACAAGCCATTCTTTTTCCAACATTCTACATCTTCCTCAGTGGCTGTATACTTTAGTTCTTTCAACAACTGGTGTTCTGGAATTGTGGGTGGCTCTAGAAGGACAAAGGTAAGATTTCTTGGGGCAAGGGAAACTACATGGGCAACAAAAGAAACTTAGTTGGCAGTTTTGTCAGCCAATGCATTACCTAAAGCAACAGGTTCATTAGAATTAGTATGTGCCTTACACTTGATCCCTGCAACAGTATGGGGTTTGTGTATGGCTTCTAACAAATCATTCACCAATGAAGCGTGTGAAATTCCCTTACCAATAGCTGTTACAAACCCTCTTCTTTGCCATATTTTGGAAAAATCATGTACCATTCCAAAAGCAAGAGTTGTACTAAAGCATACCCATTTAAATATGTGTTGTCATTTGGTCTAGTACACAAGCCATCTACAAAAATTGTCTATAGTACCTGGTTGGGGATCTTGCATCATGTCTGCTCTGGGTGTGGTATCATCATGAGTAACCTGTACACAGTCATGTTCTTCTGGTGGGGAATCTTCTTCACCCTTAACACCTAGCATTCCATTAAGAATGGCTATGGGGCCTGAAGTTGGGGAAGCATATTTAACCACTTCTGGACCGGAAGATTTCCCCCCTTAATGACCAGGTCATATTTTGCGATTCGGCACTGCGTTATTTTAACGGACAATTGCATGGTCGTGCGACACTGTACCCAAATAAAATTGATATCCTTTTTTTTCCCACAAATAGAGCTTTTGGTGATATTTGATCACCTGTGCAATTTTTATTTTTTGCGCTATAAACAAAAAAAGAGCGACAGTATTTTTCACTTTCTGCTATATAACATTCTCAAAAAAAAAATCTAAAAATCAAAATGTTTTACATTTTAGGCCAATTTGTTTTCTGCTACATATTTTTGGTAAAAAAGATATCAATAAGCGTATTTTGATTGGTTTTCACAAAAGTTACTGCGTCTACTAACTACGGAAAAGATTTATGTCCTTTTTATTGGATTTTTTTTTACTAGTAATGGCGGCGATCTGCTTTTTTAGCGGGACTGCGACATTGCGGCGGACAGATCGGACCCCTAACTGACATTTTTGACACTTTTGGTGGGACCAGTGACATTACTACAGTAATCAGTACTAAAAATATGCACTGTCACTGTAATAATGACAGGGAAGGGGTTAAAATTGTGGGTGATCAAGGGGTCAAATGTGAGCCTAGGGGAGTGATTCTAACTGTGGGGGGGGGGGGGGTTAGCTTGTGAAATTATCATAGAGACCTGTGATCCTATATAGAAGGATCACATGGGCTCTATAATCATTCCAGGGAGAAGAACGGTCAGCTATGTTTACAACAGCTGACTGTTCTTCTCTCTCAGCAGGGAGCGATCGCAGGTGTCAGACGGCAATTGGAGCAGCCTGCCGCGTGCATCTGCTTCACCGCTGCCGAATGGGGGTGGGAGCGCGCTGCCCCCTAGCAGCAGGCGCATGACCGATGTAGGTCTACGCCGGTTTGCACAGGAGGGCCGCCCTGCCGCAGTAAAAAGGCGGCGGGCGGTCCAGAAGAGGTTAATAGACAAGTTACTGGTTGAAGTCAAAATAACTTCATAACCAGATGCTCGTTGGGCTGTCATGTGTTGAGCTGTCAGATTTTTGAATACATGTAGTTCATGATGGGTACTATGTAAGATGGTTTCATGTCCCAGTGTTACTGACTTAGACGTCTCCATACCCATTACACACACAGTAAGTGCGTGTAGAAACACCGGCATGCCTTGTACCTGTAAAGGGAATACTCTTGAAAAATAGGCTAGCCCCCCCCTCCCCACCACCCCTAGGTTCGTGGGGCGAACCACTTCTGCCATGGTTGTACAATTATCTTGAGCATACACATATAAAGGTGATGTGTAACAAGGTAAGCCCAGCACAGGAGAGGAAACTAAAGAGGACGTTAAGGTCTTAATGGCATCTATCAGCTTTTTGGTCCACTCAGTTTGGTTGGGTGCCTTGACCATAGTTGCTTCTCTGAGTATGTGATCATAGTAAGAACACTCAGGTATCCATTTGAATGAAAAATAAAATCACTGCAATCCCCAGTTAATGAATAAATTGATAAACAAAATTACAATCCAATGGCAGCATAGATTCAGTGTCTTCACTAAACACAGATGGTGACCAAATATGCAAATAATGCAGTGCCAGAGGTAAATAATGAAAGAAAAAATTTCCAATCACAAAACCACAATGACAAATAAATAATTATAAACCAGTGATAAATCTCTAAAACTGCAAATATTGTGAATTGGTCTAGTGCAAACAAGTGAACAGTGAACAACACTTATAAAATTAAATAGTATCTCTCGTGCACATTAATCATGTGATAAAAGGTCCATAGTAGAATAAATAAGGGTACTATGGGTTGGGGGCAGGGTGTATAGTGAGAAGTCCAGGGTTCTGTAGAGTAGAGGGGTGCAGGGTGTATAGTGAGGGGTGCAGGGTTCTGTAGAGAAGAGGAGTGCAGGGTTCTGTAGAGAAGTAAAGGGTTCTATGGGTCGGGGGCAAGGTATATTGTGAGGAGTGCAGGGTTCTGTAGAGTAGAGGGGTGCAGGGTGTATAGTTAGGGGTGCAGGGTCCTGTAGAGAAGAGGGGTGCAGGGTTCTGTAGAGTAGAGAGGGTTGTAGGGAAGATGGAAGGTACAGAATGAGGAGAGGGCTCCCAAACAGGGTCAGGGGAGGAGTAGAGGGCAGAGGACAGTGTCAGAGGTGGCCCTGGACAGCCTGGAATGGTCTGAGGGATCCTGGATCAGAGCCCTCTTCATTAATCAGAGCTGGTGGAGCCAAGCAGTGAGGGGGCAGCTGGTATCACCATTTGGGTAGCAGCAGAACCTGGTCTCTTCCTGAAGAACAACCGCTTGGCTGGGCGGAGAGAGCCAGCACCGAGTGGCGGGACCAGGGACAGGGACGCACGGGACAGGATGGACTCGGAGACACAGACACTGGCAGCACCCCACCCCCATTTCGGTCTCCGAGAAAAGAGAAGAGCAGAGCACCGATCACTGGGAGCCGCTATACACTGCACTGACAGGGAACTGGCAACAGTATCCCCGACCCACACTTCCATCCACTGCACTACCCCCCTGCCAGCCCAGCTCCTCCAACCAATCTGTAATGTTCTGGTACCTCTGGTACCCTTATTCCACTTTCCATTCCGTGTATGCGTCCCACCATTCTCTTCTGGTAGGTGCGCATACACCTTTAAGACCGATGCTGTCATCACTGAGCGCCGCAGAGTGGCTATTTCAACCGCCGGCGTTCTCACTCACATGTTCGTTCAACCTGCCTTGCATCTATGCTTACAAGCGTGTCTCGCTGTGGAACCTCGCTACAGATCCCTGTATCTCGCTACCAGGATCACTTCCTCAGACCCGAACCTCGCTACTGATCCCTGTATCTTGCTACTGGATCACTTCCTCATCACCGGACCCTTCTACTACTATACTATAGTGATAAGTACCCCGCAGGAGAAACCTCCATAACTTACACTACTACTATTGCATTAAGGACTGTTACTACCTAACTATACTATCCTATCATCTGCACTGTTACATAGATTGCTAGCTCTTGAGACTACTACCATCTATCATCTGCACTGCTGCATAGATTGCTAGCTCTCCTGTCTACTACCATCTATCATCTGCACTGCTGCATAGATTGCTAGCTCTCCTGTCTACTACTATCTATCCTTGCACTGGGTTAGTCTATCCTGTATTTGTCATCTGCTGTCCTCACCACCTGTTAGCATACTCGATACTAACCTATCTGCATTCCTAAATACCATCTTGAACTCTCCTGTACAAACCTATCAAGTGCTTACCATCCTTGTCACTGTTCACACCTGTCCCTTCAGCACATCACCTTCATACTATCATATACATCCTATCACTCCAGGAACATCTCATTGAGTGTGTATATATCTGTATGTTGAAGCTGACAGGCCCACGGTGATGAGTCCTGGAGAGTTGGATCTGGTATTCAACACATCTCTACATGACTACTGAGTGGAGATTTTGCAGCTGTAAATCCAGCCTATACTAAAAACGCAGGAGCGTTACATATTGAACGAACCTTAAAAATGGATTCAGCAGAATTACCCACTCAAGTGACACAATTAACACAACAAGTAAAAGCGTTAATACTTGCTCTGACTGACGTACAAGAAAAGAATCAGACTTTAACACAGCAGGTAACCCAGCTCTCACGGCTTACTGCTGTTCAGCCTCCTGAACCTAAAATAAACCCCCCTCTAGTGTTTACAGGTGACCGGAAAAAATTTCGGGAATTCAAAAACGCATGTCAATTGCTTTTTTTGTTAAAGCCTCGTACATACCCCACTGATCAAATAAAAGTCTGTAACGTTATTTCATACTTGACGGGTGATCCACGGGCCTGGGCAGACTCTCTCTTTGAGAATAATGATCAGATTCTCAACACCTATTCTTTATTCCTAGCGGAACTCACCAGCTTATACGATGACCCCAATAGGCAGAGTACTGCTGATATGCAGTTGAGGGCCTTGAAACAAGGAAGGAGACCTGTAGAAGACTTTGTATCTGAGTTCAAAAGATGGACCCTTGATTCAGGGTGGAATGACACATCTTTGTGAACTCAATTCAGACTCTGGTTATCGGAAGCTGTTAAAGACGAGCTCGCCCGAGCGGATTTACCTGGCACCTTGGAGGCCTTGATACAACTTAAGAGGTTGTACACCAAGAAATAAACATTTTCTCTTCTTTACATCCTGAAAGAGAAACCCATAATGAGCTAGTATGCATCGCATAGTAGCTCATTATGAAATACTTACCTTAGAACGAGCCCCCGCCATGCCGTCCGCTTACCTGTATGACGGGCGACATGTATAGTCGCCCGTCTTCCGGGATCGCGGCATCCGGCCATCTGATTGGCCGGAGCCGCGGTGACGTCACTCCCGCGCACGCGCGCGGGAGCCGACGGTCACGGCACGGGGCTCTGAAGGAACGGCACGATCTGCCGTTCCTTCAGAGCGCATGCGCCAGTGACGTCACTGGCTGCATTAAAGGTAAATATCTCCTAAACGGTGCATGTTTAGGAGATATTTACAGTACCTATAGGTAAGCCTTAATATAGGCTTACCTATAGGTACAACTTCCTGAGGAGGGTTTACTTCCTCTTTAGTATCAACATCGACAGACGACTGCGAGAAAGAAGGGCTGAAAAGATGGGACTGCCACTGTCTAGTCCTTCTCGGATTTCGGCCGTTGACCCTACTCCCATGGATGTAGGAACCATACGCCCACCTTTAACGACTACTGAACGAGCTAGAAGAACATCCAGAAATCTCTGCATGTATTGCGCATCCCCGGATCATTTGATAAGCACCTGTCCCCTTGTTCGCAAAAAAGAGGGTGAGTGTTCACATGTCTTGCTGGGAGGATTAACGACTTCCTTTTCTAACCCCTATCTTCTTGTTCATTTAATATTACAGTGGGACCAAACTAGGATCACCACCAAGGCTATGGTCGACACTGGATCTTGTGGAAACTATATTGATACACGCTTTGTTACCTTAAATAAAATACCTATTATTTCAAAATCTAAGCCTGTTTCTGTTAGTTTAATTAATGGTATTCCACTGTCTTCTGGTCCAATCACCAACCAGACACAGGCATTCCTTGCCACTATCAACGAGTCACATGTGGAGACCATTACTTTTGATATACTATCCTCACCCCATTTTCCTATTATTTTGGGACTTCCCTGGTTACACACACACCAACCAATCATAGATTGGAAAAAACGGACTTTGGTTTTCCCTTCTCACTATTGTGAGAATACGTGTAACCTCCCATCTTATGGGAAGATTCTGTCTGTGGTGTCAGATGAAATTGCACCACTATGCTATCAGGATCTGTCCGAAGTGTTCCTTGAGAAAAATGCTCAAGTGTTGCCTCCCCATAGGGATTACGATTGCACTATCGATCTACTCCCTAACAGCAAATTGCCTTTCGGACATGTTTATCCCCTTTCACAGGATGAACTTTCTCACCTCAAGGAATACTTGGATGAGAATTTGACAAAAGGGTTCATTAGACCCTCTACTTCTTCCACTGCTGCAGGACTTTTCTTTGTCCGCAATAAGGATTCCAGTCTCAGGCCTATTATCGATTATAGGCAATTAAACACGATTACGATAAAGGATCGCTATCCTTTGCCGCTTATCCCTGAACTTATTGAACAAGTGCGTGGGGCTACTTATTTCACCAAATTAGACCTGAAAGGGGCATACAACCTAATCCGAATCCGTGACGGGGATGAGTGGAAAACAGCATTCAGAACCAGATACGGACTATTCGAATACCTTGTGATGCCATTCGGGCTATGTAATGCTCCCGCAACTTTCCAAAGATTCATAAACGACATCTTTAGAGACTTACTTGATGTCTGTGTTGTAGTATACCTAGACGATATACTTATCTATTCTCGATCTATGCCTGAACACATAAAACATGTAAGACTTGTGTTGTCCAGACTGCTCTCACACAGTCTATACGTGAAATTAAAAAAATGCCTATTTCATAAAGAAGAAATATTATTTCTAGGATACTTCATATCCAAAACTGGAATTAAGATGGATATGAGTAAGATATCCTGTATTCTAGACTGGCCTATACCAACAACTCGTAAGGCCCTACAGCGATTCCTAGGATTCTCGAACTTCTATAGGAAGTTCATCAAGAACTTTCCCGCCATTGTGAGACCTCTCACACAACTGACAAGTATAAAAAAAACATTCAAATGGTCAGAAGAAGCAAATCAAGCTTTCTGCTTATTAAAATCAAGCTTCACTTCTGCTCCCATACTACGCCATCCAGACCCATCCCTCCAATATATTCTAGAGGTAGATGCGTCAAATATGGCAGTAGGAGCAGTTCTCTCCCAACGACCAACAAACACTTCATCACTCCACCCAGTTGCTTTCTTTTCAAAATCACTAAGCAGCCCAGAGGTGAATTACCCAGTGGGTGAAAAGGAGTTGCTTGCCATAAAATTGGCACTGGAGAATTGGCGACATCTGCTCGAAGGTACCCAGTTACCAATACTCATATATACAGATCATAAAAACCTTCAATACCTCCAGACTAACAAGACTCTTTCCCACCGGCAGGTACGATGGTCATTATTCTTTTTAAGATTTAATTTCTTAGTGACCTATACGCCTGCAGACAAAAATAAAAAAGTGGATGCGCTATCACGACTAACCGAAGATAACTGCGCCGAAATCCCTTCCATTCCCATAATACCCTATGAACGCATTATTGGTGTTGTCCGATCCTTGAAGGAAGAGATTTTGCACAGTATAGGAATGGATTCACCTCCACCACAACTAAGTACTGATGCAGAAGGCTTCCTCTATTACAATGACAAACTTTACATACCCCCTACTATGCGCACCAAGATCTTGGAGTTATCGCATGATGTACCCATGGCAGGACATATGGGTATGACGAAAACCTTTAATTTGCTCACCAGGCAGTTTTGGTGGCCTGATATGAAGACGTCTGTACAAAAATTTGTTTCTTCATGTGACATCTGTGCAAGGTCCAAAATTGACACTACAAAACCATCTGGACTACTTTGTAGTCTACCAATACCCCAGGTTCCATGGGAAGTTGTGTCCTTAGATTTCATAGTAGAACTACCACCTTCCAAAGGATTTAATACCATCCTAGTGTCAGTGGACCACTTGACAAAGATGGCACATTTCACCGCTATCCGTAGAGTACCTTCATCCAAACAAACAGCGGAACTACTGATGAAACATGTGTTCAAGTTGCATGGAATTCCAAAGACTCTTTTGTCCGACCGTGGTTCACAATTTATCTCTAAATTTTGGCAAGCACTTTGTCAAATTTTACGCATTGAGCGAAAGCTCACTTCTCCCTACCATCCTCAGACCAACGGACAGACTGAAAGAGTCAACCAGTGCATTGAGCAATATCTACGCTGCTACACATCATACCTGCAGGATGATTGGGTGGATCTCCTTCCTCTAGCGGAATTTGCTTACAACAACGCAACCCACAGTACTACGAAGCAAAGTCCGTTCTACTTGAACTATGGGTTTCATCCCACTCTTCTTCCACCACGCATCCTGCCATTGAGTAACCCAGTAGCCTCGGATTACCTTACCCAAATAAAAGACTCTTTGGGTTTACCCAATACTACCATATCACACGCTCATAGTCAACAAAAAAGGTACTACGACCTTCGTAGAAGACCTTCTCCTCAGTATGTTATTGGGGACCTCGTTTGGCTATCAACAAAAAATGTAAGATTAAAGATCCCTAGCAAAAAGCTTGGGCCTTTATTCTTGGGACCCTTCCCAATCAGGAAACTAATTGGAAAAGCTGCAGTACAGCTCACCTTTCCGGCAGATCTCAAGATCCATCCCATCTTCCATGTGTCGCTATTGAAGCCACATGTTCCTAACCAAGGAATAAGGCCTACCATCCCACCTCCACCTCCTGTACAAGTTAAAGGCGGAGAAGAATATGAGATAAAGGAGATTCTGGATTCTTGTATCCACAGAAGAAGACTCCAATATCTAGTACGATGGAAGAACTATGGGCCCCAAGATGACACCTGGCTGGATACCTCTGATATACATGCCCCTAGACTGATTCGCAATTTTCACTCGAAATACCCGGAAAAAACAGTTCTAGAGGCCTTCCGGAGCTGGCCTTAAGGGGGGGGGGTACTGTAATGTTCTGGTACCTCTGGTACCCTTATTCCACTTTCCATTCCGTGTATGCGTCCCACCATTCTCTTCTGGTAGGTGCGCATACACCTTTAAGACCGATGCTGTCATCACTGAGCGCCGCAGAGCGGCTATTTCAACCGCCGGCGTTCTCACTCACATGTTCGTTCAACCTGCCTTGCATCTATGCTTACAAGCGTGTCTCGCTGTGGAACCTCGCTACAGATCCCTGTATTTCGCTACCAGGATCACTTCCTCAGACCCGAACCTCGCTACTGATCCCTGTATCTCGCTACTGGATCACTTCCTCATCACCGGACCCTTCTACTACTATACTATAGTGATAAGTACCCCGCAGGGGAAACCTCCATAACTTACACTACTACTATTGCATTAAGGACTGTTACTACCTATCCATACTATCCTATCATCTGCACTGTTACATAGATTGCTAGCTCTTGAGACTACTACCATCTATCATCTGCACTGCTGCATAGATTGCTAGCTCTCCTGTCTACTACCATCTATCATCTGCACTGCTGCATAGATTGCTAGCTCTCCTGTCTACTACTATCTATCCTTGCACTGGGTTAGTCTATCCTGTATTTGTCATCTGCCGTCCTCACCACCTGTTAGCATACTCGATACTAACCTATCTGCATTCCTAAATACCATCTTGAACTCTCCTGTACAAACCTATCAAGTGCTTACCATCCTTGTCACTGTTCACACCTGTCCCTTCAGCACATCACCTTCATACTATCATATACATCCTATCACTCCAGGAACATCTCATTGAGTGTGTATATATCTGTATGTTGAAGCTGACAGGCCCACGGTGATGAGTCCTTGAGAGTTGGATCTGGTATTCAACACATCTCTACATGACTACTGAGTGGAGATTTTGCAGCTGTAAATCCAGCCTATAACAAAAACGCAGGAGCGTTACACAATCACCCTTTACTACACTAAGGTTAAAGAATGCCCTGCCTATCAGCAGGGCAGGGGGCAAGAGAAGCTGTTGTGAAAATGCTCCCGCTGTCTGTGCAGATCTCCAGCTCCTCCCATTCCCTGCTCTGCTGATAAGATGAAATCATTGGAGGGGCGGAGGAGTTGGGAAAGGAGACACAGACATGGCTGCAAAGGGGGACCTCCCGCTGTGCGGCCCAGACATGCGGCGCCCTTGACTCATGTGCGCTCCAGGCCGGCGCCTACCTTTCCTATAGGTAGCGCTGGCCCTGCTCACTAGCAGCTCACCTTACTATCTGTCTCATATATTCCAATGAGCTAGACACGCTGTTACACCCAATGGTGTCAAATGCAATAAGATGGCTTTCTACTCCTTCCTCCTTTCAAACTTAGGGTGGTAAAGGCAAAAATCCGTTTTATATGTGAAGAAAAAAGAGAGACCTGCAGTAGCTTATCATACCAAGAAAGGATAGCATGTATTTCTTAGTAGCTGGGTGGGGCAGACCCAGAATTTGCATTCCTGGACTGAATCACTTTGTGTGTACCTTTTGTTAATGTGAAACCCAGATACTGAACAGATTCCTGGTAATTTTGCATTTTGTGTTTTGCCATCTTGTGCCCTTCATTAATCAGGTATTCTAACAGAGATCTACTATCCTGCTCATATGCCTCTCTGCTTGAGCTGAACAAGAGAATATCATCCACGTACTGGAGCAATACAAAACCATGGGGTAAGGACTAACCCTGTAAGGATGCATAGAGGGCCATAGAATACACCGCAGGTGAGTTTATGTAGCCTTAGCCTTATGTAGCCTTAAAGAGAAAGTAAACCCTCCTCTGACACTTTTACCTATAGGTAAGCCTATGATAAGGCTTACCTATAGGTACTGTAAATATCTCCTAAACATGTACCGTTTAGGAGATATTTACCTTACATGCAGCCAGTGACATCACTGGCGCATGCGCTCTGAAGGAACGGCCGCTGGTGCCGTTTCTTCAGAGCCCCGTGCCGTGACTGTCGGCTCCCGCGCGCGGGAGTGACGTCACCCCGGCTCCGGCCAATCAGATGGCCGGATGCCGCGATCCCAGAAGACGGGCGACTGGACATGTCGCCTGTCATACAGGTAAGCCGGCGGCACGGCGTGGGCTCGTTCTAAGGTAAGTATTTCATAATAAGCTAGTATGCGATGCATACTAGCTCATTATGTGTTTCTATTACAGGTTGCAAAAAAAAAAAAGTTGTATGGGTTTACAACCTCTTTAAGGCATTCTCCACCAGGTAAGCTAGTGACCATCAAACGTGAAACTCAGTAGTAGTTGTGTCTCTTCGTCCACTGGGATGGAAAAAAAGGTATTTGACAAGTCCAGCACAGTGTGATACTAAGTGGTACAGGGAATAGAGGTCATCAATGATGGTGCAACTGGGACTATTAAATTATAAATAGTCCTAAGGTCTTGGGTAAATTTTTAAGAGCCATCAGACTTCTTCATTGGCTTTATTGGTGTATTGTGGACAATGTGGGCTATGTGGGACTTTAAGTGAGACACCGGCAGGTATGCCCAGAGTCTCCATCCCTATATCGGAAAAAACAAATTGAAAAGGATTAAAAGAGGTGCATGGATGCCAGCCAGTCCCCAGTCTGATGTACTCACCCTCCAGTCTGCCACCAACCAAGTAGACCTGTCTCGATATAAATAAAGAACAGGGGTTTAGTTCACACGCATTTGTAAATGCATGTGTAAGCTGCAGAGCCACAACACGGCACCCTGTTTTATCTGCAGTCCCTAACACTTTTAAATTTTAGTGTCTCCACTCTGGGAGCACATGGCTGCTAATGGGTGGATAGGAGGCAGGTGGGAGGGAGCAGCCCAAACTTCCCCCAATCCACCTCCATCCACAACTGGTATAGTATCTCAATGCTCTAATAGCAATGTTCTTAAGATGGTACAAACTGAAAACGACCAGCTGAGAAGCATACACCTCCAATCCCTTGGCGGATGCAGTGTAAAACACAGATTGGGACTTTATATGAGGCAGTTTACCTGTATAGCTCAGTGCCTCCATCCAGTGGTGGGATTCAAAAATTTTAGTAACCAGTTCCGACTTTCCCAGCAGAATGACCAGCGTGCCCCCTTTAAATGCACAGAGACCAGCGTGCCCCCTTTCAATGCACAGTGACCAGCGTGCCCCCCTTTCAATGCAGAGAGACCAGCATGCCCCCTTTCAATGCACATTGCCCCCAATGATTGCAGAGTGCCAGCCACAGCATTGTCCTCAATGATTGCAGAGTGCCAGCCACAGCATTGCCCCTAATGATTGCAGAGTGCCAGCCACAGCATTGCCCCCAATGATTGCAGAGTGCCAGCCACAGCATTGCCCCTAATGATTGCAGAGTGCCAGCCACAGCATTGCCCCCAATCATTGCAGAGTGCCAGCCACAGCATTGCCCTCAATGATTGCAGAGTGCCAGCCACAGCATTGCCCCTAATGATTGCAGAGTGCCAGCCACAGCATTGCCCCCAATGATTGCAGAGTGCCAGCCACACATTGCCCCCAATGATTGCAGAGTGCCAGCCACACATTGCCCCCAATGATTGCAGAGTGCCAGAACACAGCATTGCCCCCAATGATTGCAGAGTGCCAGCCACACATTGCCCCCAATGATTGCAGAGTGCCAGCCACACATTGCCCCCAATGATTGCAGAGTGCCAGCCACACATTGCCCCCAATGATTGCAGAGTGCCAGCCACACATTGCCCCCAATGATTGCAGAGTGCCCACAGCATTGCCCCCAATGATTGCAGAGTGCCAGCCACACATTGCCCCCAATGATTGCAGAGTGCCAGAACACAGCATTGCCCCCAATGATTGCAGAGTGCCAGCCACATATTGCCCCCAATGATTGCAGAGTGCCAGCCACAGCATTGCCCCCAATGATTTCAGAGTGCCAGCCTGTAACGCTCTGGGGTTTGATTTAGTGAACTGGATTTGCAGCTGCAGAATTTCCACTCAGTAGTCTTGTAGAGATGTGTTGAATCACCTTATCCAACTCTCCTGACTCATCATAGTGGCTCAGCCCGCTTCAGTATGCACATACACAAACACTCAGATAAGATGTTGCTGGAGTGATAGATATCTATGCAATAGTATTGAGGCGATATACTGAAGGAATAGGCTTGAGTAGTGATAGCAATTAAAGATAGGCACTCAGGTAGTAATGTTGCAGGAGCGGTAGCAGATGGTGATAGATAGTATGCAGGAGGGTTAGCAATCATGTACAAGTAACAGGTGGTAGGGAATAGCAGATGAAGTGTACAGGAGATGCTAAGTTAATGCAAGGATATAAGTTACAGGTGGTAGTAGGCTCAAGAGCTAGCAATCTAAGTAACGATGCAGGTGATAGATATTGTAGTGCATATATCCTAGAGTTTAGCAACAGTTCTTAATATGCAAGAATAGATAGCATGTGACTTGATAGGAAGGGATCCCCTGTGGGGTACTTATCACTAGCTGGTAAGCGAGGTAAAGGATCAGGTAGCGAGGTAAAGGATCAGGTAGCGAGGCTCTGGTCAATCCAGGTATAGGAAGATAGCTGGAGGATTCGGCAGCGTCAGACAGGGATGTATAACGAGCGGTTGCACGAACACCTTGTGAGTGCACAGCGTTGGTTGAAATAGCCGCTCAGAGCGGCGCCTAGTGATGACGTCATCAGATGTTAAAGAGACATGCAGCTATATGCGTTCCACCTACCTGAATGGTGGAACGCAATGCGGAAGTAAGAGGCTAGAAAGGTACTGAAAGTACCAGGATCTTACAGTACCCCCCCCCATAAGGCCGGCTCCAGAAGGCCTATAGCACTGGTCTCTCAGGTTATTTAGAGTGGAACCTTCTTATAAGCCTGGATGCGTGAACGTCAGAAGCATCCAACCAGGTGTCATCTTGGGGTCCATAGTTTTTCCATCTGATGAGATATTGGAGTTTTCCTCTGTGGATACGAGAATCCAAAATCTCCCTAATCTCAAATTCTTCTCCCCCTTCAACTTGTACTGGAGGTGGAGGCAAGATGGTAGGTCTAATTCCTTGGTTGGGTATATGTGGCTTTAGTAGAGATACGTGGAAAATGGGGTGTATCTTAATATCTGCCGGTAAAGTAAGTCGAACTGCAGATGTCCCAATGAGTTTCTCGATTGGGAAAGGTCCCAAAAACAGAGGTCCAAGCTTTTTACTGGGGATTTTCAACCTCAAGTTTTTTGTAGATAGCCAAACAAGATCCCCAATAGTATATTGAGGAGAAGGTCTTCTACGAAGGTCGTAGTACCTTTTTTGTTGGCTATGAGCATGTGAGATGGTGGTGTTAAGTAAACCCAGAGAGTCTTTTATTTGGGTAAGATAGTCAGAGGCTACTGGATTACTTGATGGTAGGATGCGTGGTGGAAGAAGTGTGGGATGAAACCCATAGTTTAGGTAGAACGGACTTTGCTTAATAGTACTGTGGGTTGAATTATTATAAGCAAATTCGGCCAAAGGGAGGAGGTCCACCCAATCAACCTGTAGGTATGAGGTGTAGCAACGCAAATATTGTTCAATACACTGGTTGACTCTTTCAGTTTGTCCATTGGTCTGTGGGTGATAAGGGGAAGTAAGTTTTCGCTCAATACGTAGTATATGACATAGAGCTTTCCAAAATTTAGAGATGAACTGTGAACCCCAGTCAGATAGAAGAGTCTTTGGAATTCCATGTAGTTTGAACACATGTTTCACTAGTAATTCCGCTGTTTCCTTAGATGAAGGTAGTCTGCGAATAGGAATGAAATGTGCCATCTTTGTCAGATGGTCCACTGACACTAGGATGGTAGTAAATCCTTTGGAAGGTGGTAAATCTACTATGAAGTCTAGAGACACAACTTCCCATGGAACTTTGGGTATTGGTAGACTGCAAAGTAGACCAGATGGTTTTGTAGTGTCAATTTTGGACCTTGCACAGATGTCACATGAGGAAACAAATTTCTGTACAGACGTCTTCATTCCAGGCCACCAAAATTGCCTGGTGAGCAAATTAAATGTCTTAGTCATACCCATATGTCCTGCCATAGGTACGTCATGTGATAGTTCCAAGATTTTAGTACGCATACCAGGAGGTATGTAGAGTTTGTTGTCAAAGTAGAGGAAGCCTTCTGCATCAGCACTTAGTTGTGGTGGTGGTGAATCCAGTCCTAGACTGTGCAGAATCTCTTCCTTTAAGGAACGAACAACACCAATAATACGGTCATGGGGTATTATAGGAAGTGAAGGGATTTCAGCACAGTTATCTTCGGTTAACCGTGATAACGCATCCGCCTTCTTGTTTTTATCTGCAGGTGTGTAGGTCACTAAGAAATTGAATCTTAGGAAGAATAATGACCAACGTACCTGCCGATGGGAAAGGGTCTTATTGGTCTGAAGGTATTGGAGATTCTTATGATCTGTATATATAAGTATTGGCAACCGGGTACCTTCAAGTAAATGTCGCCAATTTTCAAGTGCCAGTTTTATGGCAAGCAACTCTTTTTCACCCACTGGGTAGTTCACCTCTGGGCTACTTAGTGCTTTAGAAAAGAAAGCAACTGGGTGGAGTGGTGAAGTATTCGTTGGTCGTTGGGAAATAACTGCTCCTACAGCCATATTTGACGCATCCACCTCTAGGATGTATTGGAGGGATGGGTCTGGATGGCGTAGTATGGGAGCAGAAGTGAAGCTTGAATTTAACAAGCGGAAAGTTTTATTTGCTTCTTCAGACCATTTGTATGTTTTTTTCACACTTGTAAGTTGTGTGAGCGGTCTTACAATAGAAGAGAAGTTCTTGATGAACTTCCTATAAAAGTTTGAGAACCCAAGGAATCATTGTAATGCCTTACGAGTTGTTGGTACAGGCCAATCCAGAATACACAATATCTTGCTCATATCCATCTTGATGCCATTCTTTGATATGATGTATCCTAGGAATAATACTTCTTCCTTATGAAATAGGCATTTCTTCAGCTTTAAATATAAATTGTGTGCGAGTAATCTGGACAACACAAGTCTTACATGTCTTACATGTTCAGACAAGGATTGAGAGTAAATGAGTATATCATCCAGATATACCACAACACAAACATCGAGTAGGTCTCTGAAGATGTCATTTATAAACCGCTGGAATGCTGCGGGAGCATTACACAATCCAAAGGGCATCACTAGATATTCAAAAAGTCCGTATCTAGTTCTGAATGCCGTCTTCCACTCATCCCCATTACGGATATGGATGAGATTGTATGCCCCTTTTAGGTCCAACTTTGAAAAGTAGGTGGCTCCACGCACTTGTTCAATGAGTTCTGGAATGAGAGGTAAAGGATAGCGATCCTTTATTGTGATAGTATTTAACTGCCTATAGTCAATGATAGGCCTGAGACTTAGATCCTTATTGCGGACAAAGAAAAGTCCTGCAGCTGTGGAAGAAGTAGAGGGTCTAATAAACCCTTTCGCTAAATTCTCATCCAAGTATTCCTTAAGATGAGAAAGTTCATCCTGAGATAGAGGATAAACATGTCCGAAAGGTAGTTTACTGTTAGCGAGTAGATCAATAGAACAATCATAGTCCCTATGGGGAGGCAATACTTGAGCATTTTTCTCAAGGAAGACTTCAGATAGATCCTGATAGCATGGTGGTGGTGTGATTTCATCTGACACCATGGACAGGATTTTTTTATAAGATTGGAGGTTACACGTGGTCTCTCAATAGTGAGAGGGGAAGGTTAGTGTCCGCGTTTTCCAATCAATGTTTGGTTGATGTATGTGTAACCAGGGAAGCCCCAAAATAATGGGAAAATGTGGTGAAGTTAATACATCAAAGGAGGTGGTCTCAACATGAGACTCGTTAGTAGTAACAAGAAGTGCTTGTGTCTGATTGATAATTGGACCAGAAGTTAACGGAATACCATTAATTAAACTAACAGAGACAGGAATAGGTTTTGAAATAATAGGTATTTTATTCAAAGCAACAAAACTAGTATCAATGTAGTTCCCACAAGATCCTGTGTCGATCATAGCCTTGGTAGTGATTCTATTTTGGTCCCACTGTAAGATCAAATGAATGAAAAGATAGGGATTAGAAAAAGAAGTCGTTAATCCCGCCAGTAATACATGTGAACACTCACCCTCTTTTTTGCGGACAAGGGGACAGACGCTTATCAGATGATCAGCGGAAGCGCAATACATGCAGAGATTTTGAGATTTTCTCCTGGCTCGTTCAACAGACGATAATGGTGGGCGTATGATTCCTACCTCCAAAGGGGTAAGGTCAAAGGACGAAAACCAAGAAGGATTGGGTAATGGTACTCCCATTTTCTCAGCCTTCCTTTCTTGTAAACGTCTGTCAATATTGATGCTGAGTTGTATTAAGGCATCCAAAGTGCCAGGTAAATCCGCTCGGGCGAGCTCGTCTTTAACGGCTTCGGATAACCCGAGCCTGAACTGGGTTCGCAGAGATGCATCATTCCACCCTGAATCAAGGGTCCATCTCTTGAACTCTGCTACGAAGTCTTCAACAGGTCTCCTTCCCTGTTTTAAAGCCCTCAATTGGCTGTCAGCAGTACTCTGCCTATTTGGGTCTTCATACAGGCTAGAGAGTTCTGCTAGGAATGCAGGATAGGAGTTGAGAAGAGGGTCATTTTTCTCAAAGAGAGAGTCTGCCCAAGCCCGTGGATCACCTGACATATATGAGATAGTGGTGCAGACTTTAATTTGGTCTGTATAAGTACGAGGTTTTAAATTAAAAAGCAATTGACATGCGTTTTTAAATTCACGAAATTTTTTCCGATCACCTGTAAACACTTGTGGAGGGTTTATTTTGGGCTCACAGGGTTGAGCAGCAGTGAGCTGTGATACACGGGCTATCTGCTGTCTCAAAGTCTGATTTTCTTTTTGCACTTCGGTAAGAGAAACAATTAATGCATCTACCTTTTGTGTTAGGTGCATCACATGAGTGGCTAATTCTGCTGAATCCATTTTTTCTGGTTCGTGCAATCTGTAACGCTCTGGGGTTTGATTTATTGAACTGGATTTGCAGCTGCAGAATTTCCACTCAGTAGTCTTGTAGAGATGTGTTGAATCACCTTATCCAACTCTCCTGACTCATCATAGTGGCTCAGCCCGCTTCAGTATGCACATACACAAACACTCAGATAAGATGTGTGGCTGTGTGGCAGTAATAGATATCTATGCAATAGTATTGAGGTGATATACTGAAGGAATAGGCTTGAGTAGTGATAGCAATTAATGATAGGCACTCAGGTAGTAATGTTGCAGGAGCGGTAGCAGATGGTGATAGATAGTATGCAGGAGGGTTAGCAATCATGTACAAGTAACAGGTGGTAGGGGATAGCAGATGAAGTGTACAGGAGATGCTAATTTAATGCAAGGATATAAGTTACAGGTGGTAGTAGGCTCAAGAGCTAGCAATCTAAGTAATGATGCAGGTGATAGAAATTTTAGTGCATATATCCTAGAGTTTAGCAACAGTTCTTAATATGCAAGAATAGATAGTATGTGACTTGATAGGAAGGTATCCCCTGTGGGGTACTTATCACTAGCTGGTAAGCGAGGTAAAGGATCAGGTAGCGAGGTAAAGGATCAGGTAGCGAGGCTCCGGTCAATCCAGGTATAGGAAGATAGCTGGAGCATTCGGCAGCGTCAGACAGGGATGTATAACGAGCGATTGCACGAACACCTTGTGAGTGCACAGCGTCGGTTGAAATAGCCGCTCAGAGCGGCGCCTAGTGATGACGTCATCAGATGTAAAAGAGACATGCAGCTACAGTATATGCGTTCCACCTATCTGAATGGTGGAACGCAATGCGGAAGTAAGAGGCTAGAAAGGTACTGAAAGTACCAGGATCTTACACAGCCACAGCATTGCCCCCAATGATTGCAGAGTGCCAGAACACAGCATTGCCCCCAATGATTGCAGAGTGCCAGAACACAGCATTGCCCCCAATGATTGCAGAGTGCCAGCCACAGCATTGCCCCCAATGATTGCAGAGTGCCAGCCACAGCATTGCCCCCAATGATTGCAGAGTGCCAGCCACAGCATTGCCCCCAATGATTGCAGAGTGCCAGCCACACATTGCCCCCAATGATTGCAGAGTGCCAGCCACACATTGCCCCCAATGATTGCAGAGTGCCAGCCACACATTGCCCCCAATGATTGCAGAGTGCCAGCCACACATTGCCCCCAATGATTGCAGAGTGCCCACAGCATTTCCCCCAATGATTGCAGAGTGCCAGCCACACATTGCCCCCAATGATTGCAGAGTGCCAGAACACAGCATTGCCCCCAATGATTGCAGAGTGCCAGCCACACATTGCCCCCAATGATTGCAGAGTGCCAGCCACACATTGCCCCCAATGATTGCAGAGTGCCCACAGCATTGCCCCCAACGATTGCAGAGTGCCAGCCACACATTGCCCCCAATGATTGCAGAGTGCCAGCCACAGCATTGCCCCCAATGATTGCAGAGTGCCAGCCACACATTGCCCCCAATGATTGCAGAGTGCCAGCCACACATTGCCCCCAATGATTGCAGAGTGCCAGCCACAGCATTGCCCCCAATGATTGCAGAGTGCCAGCCACAGCATTGCCCCCAATGATTGCAGAGTGCCAGCCACACATTGCCCCCAATGATTGCAGAGTGCCAGCCACAGCATTGCCCCCAATGATTGCAGAGTGCCAGCCACACATTGCCCCCAATGATTGCAGAGTACCAGCCACACATTGCCCCCAATGATTGCAGAGTGCCAGCCACACATTGCCCCCAATGATTGCAGAGTGCCAGCCACACATTGCCCCCAATGATTGCAGAGTGCCAGAACACAGCATTGCCCCCAATGATTGCAGAGTGCCAGCCACAGCATTGCCCCCAATGATTGCAGAGTGCCAGCCACACATTGCCCCCAATGATTGCAGAGTGCCAGCCACACATTGCCCCCAATGATTGCAGAGTGCCAGCCACACATTGCCCCCAATGATTGCAGAGTGCCAGCCACACATTACCCCCAATGATTGCAGAGTGCCAGCCACACATTGCCCCCAATGATTGCAGAGTGCCAGCCACACATTGCCCCCAATGATTGCAGAGTGCCAGCCACAGCATTGCCCCCAATGATTGCAGAGTGCCAGCCACAGCATTGCCCCCAATGACTGCAGAGTGCCAGCCACAGCATTGCCCCCAATGATTGCAGAGTGCCAGCCACACATTGCCCCCAATGATTGCAGAGTACCAGCCACACATTGCCCCCAATGATTGCAGAGTGCCAGCCACACATTGCCCCCAATGATTGCAGAGTGCCAGCCACACATTGCCCCCAATGATTGCAGAGTGCCAGAACACAGCATTGCCCCCAATGATTGCAGAGTGCCAGCCACAGCATTGCCCCCAATGATTGCAGAGTGCCAGCCACACATTGCCCCCAATGATTGCAGAGTGCCAGCCACACATTGCCCCCAATGATTGCAGAGTGCCAGCCACACATTGCCCCCAATGATTGCAGAGTGCCAGCCACACATTACCCCCAATGATTGCAGAGTGCCAGCCACACATTGCCCCCAATGATTGCAGAGTGCCAGCCACACATTGCCCCCAATGATTGCAGAGTGCCAGCCACAGCATTGCCCCCAATGATTGCAGAGTGCCAGCCACAGCATTGCCCCCAATGACTGCAGAGTGCCAGCCACACATTGCCCCCAATGATTGCAGAGTGCCCACAGCATTTCCCCCAATGATTGCAGAGTGCCAGCCACACATTGCCCCCAATGATTGCAGAGTGCCAGAACACAGCATTGCCCCCAATGATTGCAGAGTGCCAGCCACACATTGCCCCCAATGATTTCAGAGTGCCAGCCACACATTGCCCCCAATGATTGCAGAGTGCCAGCCACACATTGCCCCCAATGATTGCAGAGTGCCAGAACACAGCATTGCCCCCAATGATTGCAGAGTGCCAGCCACAGCATTGCCCCCAATGATTGCAGAGTGCCAGCCACACATTGCCCCAATGATTGCAGAGTGCCAGCCACACATTGCCCCCAATGATTGCAGAGTGCCAGCCACACATTGCCCCCAATGATTGCAGAGTGCCAGCCACACATTGCCCCCAATGATTGCAGAGTGCCCACAGCATTGCCCCCAATGATTGCAGAGTGCCAGCCACACATTGCCCCCAATGATTGCAGAGTGCCAGAACACAGCATTGCCCCCAATGATTGCAGAGTGCCAGCCACACATTGCCCCCAATGATTGCAGAGTGCCAGCCACACATTGCCCCCAATGATTGCAGAGTGCCAGCCGCACATTGCCCCCAATGATTGCAGAGTGCCAGAACACAGCATTGCCCCCAATGATTGCAGAGTGCCAGCCACACATTGCCCCCAATGATTGCAGAGTGCCAGCCACACATTGCCCCCAATGATTGCAGAGTGCCAGCCACACATTGCCCCCAATGATTGCAGAGTGCCAGCAACACATTGCCCCCAATGATTGCAGAGTGCCAGCCACACATTGCCCTCAATGATTGCAGCGTGCCAGCCACACATTGCCCTCAATGATTGCAGAGTGCCAGCGATCCCCCCGCACTTACCTCTCTCGCAGCTTCTCTTCAGTCCCCGGCTCCCCTGTCTCCGAGGCTTCAGTCCTCCCGCTGCGCCTCCTCCTCGTCCAATGGCACGGTGTTTGCCTTTCAGCCAATCAGGAAGCGGGAGTACCCGCTCCCTGATTGGCCAGGAGGAGGATCCGTGTGACAATAGCGAATTCTCATTCGCTATTGTCACAGAATGGGCGGGTCGGGGCGCACTGCTCCGCTCCTTGGCCGCCACGTCTGCGTCTGCTCGGCCCGAGCGCGGGACATTCAATTGTGCTGCGCTCGGACACGCAGAGGGATTCAGCCGGTTCTGCGAACTCGCAGAACGTTAGTAACCGGTTCTATGGAACCGGTGCAAACCGGCTGAATCCCACCACTGCCTCCATCCCTAATTTCATAAAATATTTGGGACTTTACATGAGACAAGCAGGTCATGCTATGGTCTCCATCCCTGTATATGAAAAAACTGGGGTCAAATTAGACTGCATCCACCAAAAACGCAAGAAAATCGCACGGGGGGACTTTAAATGAAGCACCAGCCTGTAGGCGAGGTGCCTCCATCCCTGGTTACATAGACAATGTGGGCTATGTGGGACTTTAAGTGAGACACCGGCAGGTATGCCCAGTGTCTCCATCCCTATATCGGAAAAAACAAATTGAAAAGGATTAAAAGAGGTGGATGGAAGCCAGCCAGCCAGCCCCCAGTCTGATGTACTCACCCTCCAGTCTGCCACCAACCAAGTTGACCTGTCTCGATATAAATAAAGAACAGGGGTTTAGTTGACACGCATTTGCAAACGCATGTGTAAGCTACAGAGCCACGACATGGCACCCTGTTTTATCTGCAGTCCCTAACACTTTTAAATTTGAGTGTCTCCACTCTGGGAGCACATGGCTGCTAATGGGTGGATAGGAGGCAGGTGGGAGGGAGCAGCCCAAACTTCCCCCAACCCACCTCCATCCACGACTGGTATAGTATCTCAATGCTCTAAAAGCAATGTTCTTAAGATGGTACAAACTGAAAACGACCAGCTGAGAAGCATACACCTCCAATCCCTTGGCGGATGCAGTGTAAAACATGGATTGGGACTTTATATGAGGCAGTTTGCCTGTATAGCTCAGTGCCTCCATCCCTAATTTCATAAAATATTTGGGACTTTACATGAGACAAGCAGGTCATGCTATGGTCTCCATCCCTGTATATGAAAAAACTGGGGTCAAATTAGACTGCATCCACCAAAAACGCACGAAAATCGCACGGTGGGACTTTAAATGAAGCACCAGCCTGTAGGCGAGGTGCCTCCATCCCTGGTTACATAGACAATGTGGGCTATGTGGGACTTTAAGTGAGACACCGGCAGGTATGCCCAGCGTCTCCATCCCTATATCGGAAAAAACGAATTGAAAAGGATTAAAAGAGGTGCATGGAAGCCAGCCAGCCCCCAGTCTGATGTACTCACCCTCCAGTCTGCCACCAACCAAGTAGACCTGTCTCGATATAAATAAAGAATAGGGGTTTAGTTGACACGCATTTGCAAACGCATGTGTAAGCTGCAGAGCCACGACACGGCACCCTGTTTTATCTGCAGTCCCTAACACTTTTAAATTTGAGTGTATTGTAGGAAGATATCACAGGCCTTAAGATCCCTTGTTCTAAGAAGGATTCAGTTATTGGCCTTATTCCCTCTATTTTCTCTTGTGACAAAAAGGTATTGTTTCTGGTACGCAGGATAAATGTAGGGCTTCAGTGTAGCTTTATAAGGTGTGCATGGAATGAATTCTATGTCTAATAAACAATCTTACAACAGCACAATAAGCAAAACATGCATATCACTCTTAACAGTTTGGAGGGAGTATTTATAATAATATTTAAATTTTCCTAGGCTAATAATCTTTTTGTGAGCTAGCTCAGCTCAAGCAGACCTATCTCCTGTGCTCCCCAACACTAGGGTTCTTTGAAATGTGCTAGAAATCAGGGTGTCATAAGTCAGTGAGTCTCACTTACCTCTGGTGGCAAGGTCACATTCTACTTCTGATTACCAGTTCTGAAAGGTTAGTACCCCTTGGTAGGTACACTTCTGCTGGCCAGCCTCCATTCAACCTTTAATGAGTATGAGCGCTCGGAAATAAGACATCAGACACGTCACATTCCGGTCAGGGCCGCCTATAATTAGCTAAGAAAGGGGATGAGACATTAGTACCCTGGACCAATAGAAATATGCACGTAATATTCAAGAAACAATCAACAATAGACATGTACGTAATAAGAAACAGTCCTCTACGATATTGACAACAAGAAATAGATGTATATTTAACAGAAAAACAATCACAGAAAATAGCCTATCAGCATAGCAAAGTTTTGTGCATCAGAATAACAGTTCTGATAACGATAGGAGAAATCTTCCTACATCCTCAACAGCGAATATGTCTATGCAGCAAAAAAGATATTTAAGTATATAATTATTAGTTAAAGCATAACTCCAACAGAAACAACCAGAAAAGTTAATGGAAACCATGGCTTCATGGGCCAAAAATACAGTAAAAACACATGGTATGGTGAGTTGGGCTAAAAAGCCATCCAATAAACCAGTTAATATAGAAAAACTGTACAAATGCAAAACAAAGTCAGTGTAACATTTTTATTTATCTTGGGTGTAAGGTGTCTAAACTGCTGTGGCTCTGAAAAGTGATCTGTATTCAGAGGATTTTTCAGAGTAATTTGCAAGGTGTTTGTGGTGTTTCCTCCTTTCATTCACTTGAATGGGTTGACAGGAGCAATCATTTTTTCCACAGACGTGATCCAAAGCAACGCAACTATAGCGTGTTAACACCTCTATCCCCTGCTTTTGCAATGGGGAGGGAGGGGGACAGTGCAAAAAAAAATGCCTCAACTGCATGTTTTTCTCCAACCACAAGTCTAAACAAGCCCTAAGTTAAAAAATACTGAACACACTTTTTGCAAGTCACAGTTCCACTTTAACAGGATTACAATAAGGATTTCCTGGTTACTGAGATTTATAGACAGCAAAATTCAGTGCAGAATTTTTACAATGGAACAAGTTCATCTCCAAACTTCAGGCTCCAAAATGTATATACAGACTAGACCTTGCTTGACATCTGTTGTTCAACCATCTTTGTTTTGTTATGTTAAATAACATCAAATGCGTAACAGAGAGAGGGCTGAGGCCTAGACTTCCCCCAGGGAGGAAGATTCACCTGCTCCCTGCCATTGTTAGCTTGTGTTGCTAGGAAACCTTTTTTCGGAATAATTTTAGTGCAAGCATCCACACGAAGGATCAGCAGCAAATATGCCTCAATGAGACTATTCCTGAAAGGGTGTTAGTGACAAATAAAACAATGTCTGAACACGCAGCAGTTCATTTAGAAATAGTAAGTCATCATCCAGATTGATATGTGAGAGGAAATTGCCAATATATAGCCTATATATCAGCTGCAATATACACATAGCCTATATTTGCATTGATACAGCATCTTTTATATAGAAATAGTTAGAGTTCCTCTGCAAGTAGGAAAATTACTGGTATAGTCTTTTAAGGGCTCTTTCACACGGTCCGCTCCGTAGGCGGATCCGTGTTGCTCAGCGGGGATCGCCGGTGGATGACAACTCCGTCTCCACTTGCAGAGCGGAGAGGGAGGTGTCTCAGCCCCCGCTGCCCTCTATGGGGGATCGGATGAGAGCGGACCGCCTGTCCGCTCTCATCAGATCCGATCCGCTCCGATTACTGTACGGATGGAAAAATAGGGTTTCCATCCGTCCAGATTTCACGGACGGGATCGGATGGGGATGGCAGCGGGTGTCAGCGGAGGTGTCTCCGCTGACACCCGCTGCCCCATAGAGCTGCATGGAGGATCCGATCAGATCCGCCTAAAAAACTGACAGGCGGATCTGATCGCATCGCCCGTGTGAAAGAGCCCTAAGGGTATCTTAAGCGAGTGAGAGATGTTTTTCAGATATTATGTGACCACAAGTTTATATCAAGATAGCACTGTCTGAGGTGCATACAGCTAAGTTGCAGAACTCGTCTGCAAAATGTACAAACACCTGCCAATTCTAGGCCACATATCCTGGGATAAAATAGATGACATTTGCTATAGCAAGAATTGTGGTAGATGTGTTTATGTTATTAGCTATTGTTTGCTTTGTACTCTGTTTAACCATACATGTATGGGGGTAGATTTGGTAAACTCATTAATTGATTGGGCAATGGGGTGTTGGGAGGGTGTTAAGCTAAGGGGAGGTTTTGGGAGGTATAGGGAAAATTTGTGGTTTAAAGCCCCGTACACACGTACCGATTGTCGGCCGTCTTTTGTCCAGTGCTGTCGTGTTGGTTGAAAAGTGCTCAAGACTGCACACGAATTTTGTTGGCCAACAACAACCAACTTCAGAAGGGATGTCATGTGATGGTTAACTTTCCGTGTGTTTTTTCTTCTCTGAGCATGCCCAGTCTTGCTCATCTGGCTTTTGTCGGCCGAAATCTGTACTGACTGACGAACAATCGGCCGTTCTGGTGTTGGCCAACAAAAATTTTATAGCATGCAGACCACATTTTGTTCGGCCGAAAAGTCGCAGTCGGTTGTCGGAAGCATCATACTAACAAGCCGACAATCGGCCGATCGGACTTTGGCCGAATATTTACGGCCGACAATCGGTACGTGTGTACGGGCCTTTAGATTATAAATTGTCTACGATGTCAAAACCCAATACACAATCATTTTGAACCCATCACTGTGTATTGGTCATTTTTGATTGTCCGGCTAGCCGAAGGTTCACACACAGAACAAACCAAGGGTGCACCCGAGCTAAGGACCCTCACAATATGTATGTAACCAAAATCTAATTTTCAGTACGTTGACAAGGTCCCATCATCACAAGGTGTCACCCAAGGGGAAGATGCCAAGATGCACCTCTTCCCCTGGAAGACAGACGATGTTTGTACATCCGTGTATTAATTTGCTGGGCAAGCACAGAAATAAAATCCCTAAGATTGCCATGGTTGGTCCTTTGGAAATCAAAAGGGATGATGGGGTCTTGAGATGTGGCTAAATGACTGTTTTTAGTCATAATAAGCATGAAGAAACAGAACCAGAATTGAATTACCATAATGATAACCTAAATCTGTTCTTCCATCTGGGAAGTAAGGTATCGTATTACTCATCCAAAGTGAAATTTTATTCTGTGAGTTCTCCCTTTTATAAAGACAGTTAGATCATGTTTCGGGCACAAAGCATTTTAATGTAGTGCTACAAAACAAACAAATGCAAATTTGCACACGAATGGTTAAAAAATCAGGAAAAAAAAGCTAAAGGTAGAAGGCAATGAAGGGGTTAATAAAAAGTAGCGCTAACAAAAGGTTACAACTGTGTTTATTTTAATAGGGCACAATTCACACAGAACATTAAAGCGGAGTTCCACTCAAAAGTGGAACTTCTGCTCATCTGCTTCCTCCCCTCCTCCAGTGCCACATTTGGCACCTTTCGGTGGGGAGGGGGGAACGGGTACCTGTTTTTGACAGGTATCCTTCCCCCAACCTGGGAGACAGCACCACGGCACTGTCCCTCGGAAGTTTGGCCCCCTCCTCCTTCCCCTGCTGCCGAGCCAATTAAAATGAGCAGCTCGCTTCGTGCATGCGCAGTAGGGAACCGGCTGTGATGCCGAAAGGCTTTACTCTGGTTCCCCTCAGAACGAATGGCGGGGGGCAGCACCAGGCAACCGATCCGAAAATCTACATTGCGGGCTTCCTGAACAGGTAAGTGTCTATATATTAAAAGTCAGCAGCTACAGTATTTGTAGCTGCGGCCTTTTATTATTTTTTAGCCCAGCTGGAACACCGCTTTAAGGCCCCTTTCACACTTGTGGGACTTGTCTGGCGACTTGGGACTGCAAAGTTGCATGACATACTCATACTCCATGATTTCCAATGAGTACCATTCATATCTGTGTGACTTCAAAGTAGTCCCTGCACTACTTTGATACAACTTTGATGGGACTTGCTACAACAGTACAAAGACCATAGCCAACCCAGCAAACTGAATGGAAAAAAACGAAAGAGCTTGGGAGGAGGTAGCTGTACTAACTATCCGATGTTAGTACATCGATCTCCCCGCTGAGTTATTGTGTTCTGACAGGGGGAATGCCCTCCCCCAGAACACACTGGTCAGCACTCGCAGCCATTAGCTAAGAGACTGAATGGATGCTGATTGACAGATGTTTTCTTGGCATGCCCCTTCGACAGAAGCTGGACAGGCTGCCGTACATTATATTCAGCCTGTGTCTACAGACTTTGAGCACTTCATATTACACAGGGAGATCATCTCTCCCAGTATAATCAGAGATTGGCTCTCCCAGTGTAATTAGAGATCGGCCCTCCCAGTGTAATCAGAGATCGGCTCTCCCAGTGTAATCAGAGATCGGTTTGCCAGTGTAATCAGAGATCGGCTCTCCCAGTGTAATCAGAGATCGGCTCTCCCAATGTAATCAGAGATCGGCTCTCCCAGTGTATTCAGAGACTGGCTCACCTAGTGCAACCAGAGATCAGCTCTCCCAGTGTAATAAATAGGGCTCTATTGTCCATGTGAAAGCTGTCCTCTGCACTTTGTTTTTCAGGGGATTGACTCTGCCAAGTATAATTAGTGGGACTTTGCTGTCCATGTGAAAATTGCTCTCTGCATTCTGCTAATCAGGAGTTTTTCTGATAAAGTGTAAGGACAGCCATCACAGCCAACAGATGAATCCTGATAATTACACTGGGAGAGCTAATCTCCCAATTTAAACAATCAGTAAGGATGATATGTGGTTTGACAGATTGGCCTGGCACAGCACAGGAGACAGCAGGAGAGAAAAGGCAGGACAGTCTCTTGCCCCAACTGCACTGCCTCCACCACAGTGCCTGAGATGGGTGTTTCTTTTACCTCTGGGTCAGCCTGGCCCTGCATTTGGCATAATGTCTCACTGTATACAGTTTTCACCAGCACATATTTTTTTGTGAATCTATTGCACAGTTTCTTAGGCTGAGTACACACTGTCCGTTCCGGTTGGAGTCGCTGTACTAATGATCTGACATTGAATACAATTATGTCAAGCGTGCCTGTACCCTTTTCCCCTGATGCCACATCCCTGAATAATAGCAAAACCAGAGAAAATATGGACGGGATTTTAAAGGCACCAAGGGAAAATTACAAGAAGATAAAATGTAACAAATGTTATTAATACATGATGTTTAAAAGCAAATACATGTTAAAATATACATCTCTCAAATATGAGTTACATATAAACCCTACAAATCACGTTTAGGAAATGTGTTCCTCAGGGGGTATTGAAAAAAGTGTAGATTCTACAAAAAGCAACAAATTATTAACACAGTATCACAGAACACAATATATTTTTGAAACCAAGTATCAACATGACAACAGCTGGCAAACATAAAAAATGTCTGTAAACATACACAATTTGTAGCACTGGCCAATACAAAAAATGGAACATTCCAGAAGATCAGGGGACACCAACCACACCAAAGTAGGGGGAGAGAGGAAATTCAAGGGACAGGTTGCCACTTAAGAGTAATAAAAGAAAAAAACAAATAAATGAAACTAATATCATGAATAAGGCAGGAACTGGAGCACCAGGGATTTTAATGGGAACTCACATATGACCCGGATGCGTAACAGGTATGGATCTTCGAAAAAGGGGATGAAATGTTGGTAGATATTGCTAGAATTTATAATATGGCAAGTCCAAGGTCCCAGGATGTCTAAGGAGCAAATGTATAAAAATACATATTATAAAGGGACACCCGACTGGGTATCTCCGCCAAAAAGCTGCTTTCTATGCTCTGGAACACGAGATCCGTCAATCTGGCTATAGTTACCCCAAGAACTTGACAGTACAAGTTTTGGAGGAAACCAGAAAATAAACTGTTTATTCACACACAGGCACAAAGAGATATACACTGTGGGACAATCCCCCCCCCCCCCCCCGCCTTAGCAGCCAATCCACATACACATATACATCCCATAATAGGTTGATCTTAAGGCAGACAGAAATAATAGAACAATGGAATGCAGGTACTTAACAATAACAAACCCCACCCCACCTCACTATCTAGCAAGGGAAGTCAAATCAAATCAAATCTGAAAAGTCAAATTGTCTATCTCTATATATCTCTTGAGGGACATTGTCCAGAAATATTATTCTCCCAAATGAAAGTGGCCCTTCACTCTTTCAACACAAACCACACATATAGAACCCAGGATAACTGGGGTAATACGAAAGGCTGAGTCCAGTGTGGTTGTACAGCGAGTCTGACTAGACCCAACTGGGGTTCTTGGTCACCCGGCTGTGCCCCTAATAGACACAGGGTGACTTACACATAAGAGGGGCTGGGAAAGCTGGACAAGGAGTCTCCCAACCTCCCTAAAGCAATCTGGGTTCCACAAGCCCCCCAACCAAAGTGACTCACGTCACATATCTCCCCTTTCGGCAGGAGACAAATGTGTTAATTTCAAAGTTAGTCCGTAGTTCCAGTCCCCCATTGTCTGTACCCACACAGTACCCCAAACAAATTGTCCGGAACAGATCATTACTCACTCAGCCAACCTCTGCCTCTCTCGTAGTACACAACCCCTGCTGGGGAGAAGCGTGGACTGGCCCTTCTCCCTGAAGTCCATTTAGCCACTGGAGAGAAGACAGGGTGGCTAGGCTCACTCCATCATCCTGTTGGGGATCTGGGCCGACTGCCCAGCATCCCTGGGGTATCCAGGTCGAGACCGTAGTCCCATCCACTTGTCCTCGATGAAAATCCACCAGTGCTTGTTCAACAAGGCTGACATCCTCCTGTCCCAATGCCAGACCTTTTTCTGGGGTTGTATTAGTGGAAACCGAAGTCCTATCCACTACCACAGGAAATCCATCTTCTATTAGTTGTGGGAAGAGGCCAGCAGCACTTTGCCCTGTTGCCAGCTCTTCTGCTAGATTGCGGTCAGTGAATACCGCAGCCCCATCCACTGATATCAGCTCAAGCTGCAGTTGTGAGGTGCCGATTGCATTCTCTCCCTGGAGCTCCTGCAGTGTTGATTGTTGTGGGCAGAGGCCAATAGCGTTCTCCCCAGTTGCCAGCTGTTCCACTGGGAAGTAAATTAAACATTGGTGGCCTTGCACAAATCCTTCAGGGCCGCCGATTGTTGTATGCAGGGGTCAATAGCGCCATGCTCTGAAGTCAGCTCTTCTGCTGGAGGTTCACCGGGTTGTTTCTCCTCAACAGAAAAGTCTATTTAATCCCCAGTCTCTGGTGGTGTCTGGGGATCGAGATTCACCATCTCCTGTCTGTGGAATCCGGAAGATGTTACTGGTGCCGAGCAGAGGCTAGCAGAGCTCTGCCCTGTTGTCAGCACTTCAGCATTGGGGATAGCAATCTCCGGAGTTTCCACTGCCAACTCTAAGGCATGCTGCTGAACGTGTTCTAGCAGTTTCCTGTATGCCCTTTCCAGAGGCTTTTCTTTCGTTAGCCAGTGTTCTAGATCAGGTTTAAGCTCTGAGACCCCTGTGAGACCGAGCATAGCCTCTCTATATTCTCGCAGGTCCTCAAGGGTAGGTTCCTCTTCATCACCAAATACAAACGCATCTGTAAGGCTCTCCTACAGCAATCCAGGGCCACCAAAGTCATATTCCTCCAGAGAGCATTTTGATGTCTCTCCTAAATATTTCTGCTCTGCGTGCCATTGCAGAGCCCGATACTGATTGTCAAGCTCTATCTCCTGCTAGACCAGTCTGTCCAACCCATTGGATACCCATTGCTCCTGGGGCTGCTCTCCCAGGAATGCCATTCACAACCCCCATTGGTCACTGTCCCATTGCCCTGGGGTTGGAAAGCACTTGCCCTGGTACATACCATCAAGCTGGAGGGCTCCAAGCCAGAGCTCCACCCGAATATTCTGACTGAGCTCCAGGTATTGATCTGCAGATACTGTCCTGGGGTATACTGAAAGGGCGATCTGCAGCACCCCCTCGAACTCTGATGCCAGGTCCATATCTCCGTTGGGTCAACCAAAGTCTGTTATCCCGATCTTGGATCCTGGTGGAGGTTTGGATGTCCCAGACTGCAGGAAGCATCGCACCGCTTGCCATCAATGTGACAAAAAAGGACACCCGAATCGGTATCTTCGCCAAGAAGCTGCTTCCTAAGCTCTGGAACACGAGATCCGTGAATCTGGTTATAGTTACCCCAAGAACTCGACAGTACAAGTTTTGGAGGAAACCAGAAAATAAACTGTTTATTCACACACAGGCACAAAGAGATATACGCTGTAGGACAAAGCCCCCCCCCCCCCCCCTAGCAGCCAATCCACATACACATATAATAGGTTGATCTTAAGGCAGACAGAAACACTAGAACAATGGAATACAGGTACTTTACAATAACAAACCCCACCCCATCTCACTATCTAGCAAGGGTCTATGAGACACTCCTGCAATATTCTAGCAATCTGAAAAGTCAAATTGTCTATCTCTATATATCTCTTGAGGGACATTGTCCAGAAATATTATTGTCCCAAGTGAAAGAGGCCCTTCACTCTTTCAACACAAACCACACATATAGAACCCAGGATAACCGGGGTAACACGAAAGGCTGAGTCCAGTGTGGTTGTACAGCCATTCTGACTAGTGCAAACCCAACTGGGGTTCTTGGTCACCCTGTGTGCCTAATAGACACAGGGTGACTTACACATAAGAGGGGGAAGCTGGAAAAGGAGTCTCCCAACCTCCCTGAAGCAATCTGGGTTCCACAAGCCCCCCTCACGTCACAAAGGGGATATAGAAAGTAAATATAAAAAATGTAGAAAACAGCATATAAATATATATATAACTGTACCTAAAAAGATAGGGGTTCAGCGCACACCCACTCAGAAAGACCATTAATAGCCCATTAAGGAGATCAGCATCCTATGGTGTAATAGAGATACCTCAATGTTATTTGGCAAGGCTGACACCTAAATTCAAAAATAAAGAAGACCTATAAAAATAAAATATATAAATGTATATATTATCTCTAATAAAAAAGAGAATGATATAAATCAAATGCACTGATGATTGCCAAAAAGGGGAGCTAAGATTGCAGCATACCTGTCACTAGAAGTATCTCAGGTCAGTGTAGTCCCGTTAGGTGGTACATCCAAATTGGATAGCAACTGGGTTTTAAAGGAACTCAAGGTGGAGATTGTGGTACAATTATCCAATCAACTGTTCAATCCAGCCGCTGTGCAGGTGTCGGAAATTCCTCATCAACACAGGTAATCAAGGCATTTCAGATTCCACCCATAAGCATAGAAATATGCATAGAGTGGATAAAGCCATGACGGAGGAAGAACGCCACTCATGGCATGGCAACAATGGCACCCCCCGCCCGATGACCGGCGTGTGACGTCACATTTGCCACTGCGTCGTGTCATTGCTGGCAGCTCATGCACATCACCTGTCAAAAAGAGCTCCCAAACTTGTAATAAGCCAGCTCTACTGGATAACAAGGGATGAAAACAACATCCCAGGCCAATATGGATGGGACCATCTAGTTGGGACATAAGGGTATGACCGCAGAACTTCCCACAACCAAGAAGGACCGAAAACAACCCCAACCTCCTCTCACCCGACATGGGGGACCCACAACACTGAACCATGAAGGCGGCCAGAGCAACAAACAATAACCAAGAAAATTTTATTACAATCATTAATGAAACTATACTCACAACAAGATTACAATTTAAGGACGTGAAGGAATAATTTTGGCCACCCTTGAATCAGACATCAAGAGGTGCCAAAATGTTTTATTGTATTTCTTGACGCTCACATGTTCATTATACAGTGGGTACGGAAAGTATTCAGACCCCCTTACATTTTTCACTCTTTGTTATATTGCAGCCATTTGCTAAAATCATTTAGGTTCATTCTTCTTCCTCATGAATGTACACATAGCACCCCATACTGACAGAAAAACACAGAATTGTTGACATTGTTGCAGATTTATTAAAAAAGAAAAACTGAAATATCACATGGTCCTAACTATTCAGACCCTTTGCTCAGTATTTAGTAGAAGCCCCCTTTTGATCTAATACAGCCAGGAGTCTTTTTGAGAAAGATGCAACAAGTCTTTCACAGCTGGATTTGGGGATCCTCTGCCATTCCTCCTTGCAGATCCTCTCCAGTTCTGTCAGGTTGGATGGTAAACGCTGGTGGACAGCCATTTTTAGGTCTCTCCAGAGATGCTCAATTGGATTTAAGTCAGGGCTCTGGCTGGGCCATTCAAGAACAGTCACGGAGTTGTTGTGAAGCCACTCCTTCATTATTTTAGCTGTGTGCTTAGGGTCATTGTATTGTTGGAAGGTAAACCTTCAGCCCAGTCTGAGGTCCAGAGCACTCTGGAGAAGGTTTTTGTCCAGGATATCCCTGTACTTGGCCGCATTCATCTTTCCCTCGATTGCAACCAGTCGTCCTGTCCCTGCAGCTGAAAAACACCCCCACAGCATGATGCTGCCACCACCATGCTTCACTGTTGGGACTGTATTGGACAGGTGATGAGCAGTGCCTGGTTTTCTCCACACATACCACTTAGAATTAAGGCCAAAAAGTTCTATTTTGGTCTCATCAGACCAGAGAATCTTATTTCTCACCATCTTGGAGTCCTTCAGGTGTTTTTTAGCAAACTCCATGCGGGCTTTCATGTGTCTTACACTGAGGAGAGTCTTCCGTCGGGCCACTCTGCCATAAAGCCCCTGTCAGGGTCCGGACTGGTAGCAGGAGCGGTGCAGGGAGTGGATCTGCTGTGTCAGTGAGGGATTGGCGTGGACCGTACCGGAGGATCGGTTCTAAGTAGTTACTGGTTTTCACCAGAGCCCGCCGCAAGGCGGGATGGGCTTGCTGCAGCAGTATCTACCAGGTCGTGTCCTCTGGTAGCGGCTCAACCTCACCGACTGCTGATATAGGCGTAGTACAAAAGGGACAGGCAGAGGCGTAGTCAGACGTAGCAAAGGTCAGGGCAGGCAGCACAGGTTCAGAGGCTATAGTCGTTAGCAAAGGGTTCGGCAACAGGCAAAGGATTACACAAATAACGCTTTCACTAAGGCAACAAGGCAACAAAGATCCGGCAATGGCTGGATGGGGCAGGTCACTTATATAGGAAACAGGAAACAGGAAACAGGTCACAGGAAACAGGTCACAGGAAACAGGTCACAGGAAACAGGAAACAGGTCACAGGTCACAGGAAACAGGTCACAGAAAACAGGAAGGGAGGTTTGGACCAGGCACCAATTACTGGTGCACAGGCCCCTTAAATTTCAAACGACCTGCGCGCGCGCCCTATGGTGCAGGGGCGCGCGCTCCGGGAACCATGTGAGCGGGGAGCGGAGGAGGGAGCCGGTGCGGGCACAGGTGAGTGGATCTGGAACGAACGCTGCGAGCGCTCCGGTCCAGAAGCAGGGACCGGAGCGCTCAGCGTTACAGTACCCCCCCCCTTTGGTCTCCCCCTCTTTTTGGTACCCAGAAACCTGAGGATGAGGTTACGGTCCAAGATATTCTCCTCTGGCTCCCAGGATCTCTCTTCAAGACCGCAGCCCTCCCAGTCCACCAAAAAATATCTTCTCCCCCTGACCAATGTAGAGGCCAATATCTCCTGAACGGAGAAGACATCCGAGGTACCGGATACAGGCGTGGGAGGAAGATTCTTGGGGGAAAAGCGATTAAAGACCGCAGGCTTGAGGAGGGAGACATGAAAACAGTTCGGAATTTTAAGGGAGGGAGGGAGATGGAGTTGGTAACACACAGGATTGATCCTCTTCTTGACCTTGTAGGGTCCCAAATAACGAGGACCAAGCTTGTAACTAGGAACCCTGAAGCGGACGTACTTGGAGGAGAGCCAAACTCTGTCCCCAGGAACCAGGACAGGAGGAGACCGACGTTTCTTGTCCGCTTGGATTTTCATGCGGGATGAGGCCTGTAAGAGGGACAGGCGCGTCTCACGCCAGATGGCAGAAAAGTCTTGCACCAGGTCATCCACTGCAGGTACACCGGAGGAGGAGGATAACGGCAGAGGAGGCAGAGGATGACGACCGTAAACCACGAAGAAGGGAGACTTGTTGGTGGCGGAAGAGTCTTTGTGGTTATAGGAGAACTCCGCCCACGGGAGGAGGTCGACCCAATCGTCTTGACGGGAGGAAACAAAGTGGCGAAGGTAGTCGCCCAAGATTTGATTGACCCGCTCTACTTGTCCGTTGGTTTGGGGGTGGTATGAAGAAGAGAAATCCAGCTTGATTTTAAGCCGTCCACAGAGAGCCCTCCAGAACTTGGACACAAACTGGACTCCTCTATCGGAGACAATATGTGAAGGCAGGCCGTGTAACCGGAAGATGTGTCGGAGGAAATGCTTGGCCAACTGAGGTGCGGATGGTAAGGCTGGCACCTGGATGAAGTGCGCCATCTTCGAGAAGCGATCTACGACGACCCAAATTATCGTTTTCCCGTGAGATGGTGGTAGGTCCGTAACAAAGTCCATCGCGATATTGGACCAAGGGGTCTCTGGTATGGGAAGTGGCTGGAGAAAGCCGGCGGGTCTTTGGCGAGGGGTTTTGTCTCTGGCACATACAGAGCAGGACTGTACAAATTCAGAGATGTCCTTCTCCAAGGATGGCCACCAATATCTCCTGGAGATAAGTTGTAGAGTCTTTCGGACGCCAGGATGTCCTGCGAGAAGAGAAGAATGTCCCCACTTAAGAACCTTTAGGCGAAGACGGGGAGAAACATAGGTCTTTCCGGGAGGGAGGTTACGCAAGTCTATAGGTGCCACGGTGACCAGACATTTCGGGGGCACAATGTGCTGTGGCTTGACTTCCTCTCCTGTGACATCAGACGAACGAGAGAGGGCATCGACCCTGAGGTTCTTGCTCGCTGGACGAAAGTGGATCCGGAAGTTAAATCTGGCAAAAAATAGAGACCAGCGAGCTTGGCGGGGATTTAGTCTCTGAGCAGACTGGAGGTAAGATAAATTTTTATGATCCGTGTAGATGTTCACGGGATGTACCGATCCTTCCAGTAAATGCCGCCACTCTTCCAAGGCCAGCTTGATGGCGAGTAATTCTCTATCCCCAATAGAATAATTTCTTTCAGCGGGAGAGAAAGTCTTCGAGAAAAACCCGCAAGTAACCGACTTGCCTCTCGTAGTCTTTTGAATGAGCAAAGCACCAGCACCAACAGAGGAAGCGTCTACTTCCAGGTAGAACGGCTTAGTAGGATCCGGTCTGGACAGAACTGGAGCGGTGGCAAAGGCAGACTTAAGAGCGCTGAAGGCCTTCTCGGCCTGGGGCGGCCAAGATTTCGGGTTAGCCCCCTTCTTGGTTAGGGCTACAATTGGTGCCACAAGGGTGGAGTAATGCGGGATGAACTGTCTATAATAGTTTGCGAATCCGAGGAATCGCTGGATGGCCTTAAGGCCAGAGGGACGAGGCCAGTCCAGGATGGCAGACAGTTTGGCAGGATCCATTTGTAGTCCCTTGGCAGAAATGATGTAGCCCAGGCAGGGAAGGCTGATACGGTCGAACAAACACTTTTCAAATTTAGCGTAGAGACGGTTCTTTCTGAGACGGGAGAGTACTAAGCGGACATGAGCACGGTGTTGATCCAAGTTAGTAGAGAAGATGAGGATGTCATCCAAATAGACCACGACACAGGTATAGAGCAGGTCTCGGAAAATGTCATTAACAAATTCCTGGAAGACCGCTGGAGCATTACATAGCCCGAAAGGCATGGCTAAGTACTCAAAATGCCCGTCTCGGGTGTTAAAAGCCGTCTTCCACTCGTCACCCTCACGGATGCGAATAAGGTTATAGGCCCCTCTGAGATCCAACTTGGTGAAGTACTTGGCGCCTTGTAACCGGTCAAAGAGTTCCGTAATCAGGGGAAGAGGGTAACGGTTCTTTACAGTAATGCTGTTGAGACCCCGAAAGTCTATGCAAGGCCTAAGGGTACCGTCCTTCTTCGCAACAAAGAAGAATCCTGCTCCGGCAGGAGAAGAGGATTTCCTGATAAACCCTCTCTGCAGGTTCTCCTGGATATACTCTGACATGGCTAGAGTCTCTGGAGGGGAGAGAGGATAGATTCTTCCCCTAGGCGGCGTAGTGCCAGGTTGCAAGTCAATGGGGCAGTCATATGGCCTATGTGGAGGCAACACCTCCGCCTGTTTCTTGCAAAAAACGTCTGGAAAATCCGCATATGGTTCAGGCAGACCGGGAGGAGGAGAAATAACAGGTGCAGACTTGACTCGTACCGACTTGAGACATCTGCCGAAACAAGCCGAACCCCAGCTTCGAACCTCTCCGGAGGTCCAATCCAGAACGGGACAATGGCGCTGGAGCCAGGGCAGACCCAAGAGGAGTTCTGAGGTGCAATGGGGTAACACAAAAAAACTCCAATCGCTCAGAATGCAGGACTCCGATGTCCATCTGGAGGGGTTCTGTACGGAACTGCACCATACCGTCGAGTCTCTCTCCATTAACTGTGGAGATGAAGATGGGCTTCAGTAAACGAACCACAGGGATGTGGAACTTGTTCACCAGCGAAGCGTCGATGAAGTTACCGGCTGAACCGGAATCCAGAAAGGCAGAGGCAGCAAAGGAGATCTTGGCGGACACGGAAATCCGCACGGGTACCGTAATGCGTGGAGAGGAGGTATTCACACCTAGCAACGCCTCTCCCACGCTGACTAGGTGCGAGCGTTTCCCTGACGCGGTGGACGGAGAGGACAGTCCTTTAGAAAGTGCTCAGTACTGGCACAGTACAAACAGAGGTTCTCGTCTCTACGGCGGTTCCTTTCTTGCGTGGTCAGGCGAGACCGATCTACCTGCAGGGCTTCCTCGGCGGGAGGCCCAGAAGAGGGTTGCGGTGGAGGCTGGAAGATAGGCGCCAGACGAGGAAAGCGTCTGGGACGAGCACTTCCCTTTTCCTGTAGCAGTTCCTCTCGTCGCTCAGCAAAACGCAGGTCAATCCTGGTGGCCAAATGGATGAGGTCACTCAGGTTGGTAGGGACTTCTCGTGCGGCCAGGACGTCCTTTATGGCGCTGGACAAGCCTTTCTTAAAGGTAGCACAGAGCTCCTCGTTATTCCAGGAGAGTTCCGAAGCCAGGGTGCGGAAACGGATAGCATAGTCTCCGACAGAGGAACTCCCCTGGGACAAGTTCAATAACGCAGTCTCTGCTGAGGCAGCCCGGGCTGGCTCCTCAAAAACACTCCGGAATTCCACAAAGAAACTCTGGACACTGGCAGTGGCAGGATCGTTGCGGTCCCAAAGTGGTGTAGCCCAGGCCAGGGCCTTCCCCGAAAGCAGGCTAACGACAAATGCCACCTTGGCTCGCTCCGAGGGGAACTGGTCAGCCGACATCTCCAGGTGAAGGGAGCATTGGGATAAGAATCCGCGGCACAACTTGGGATCACCGTCGTACTTGGCCGGCATGGACAGACGGACTCTAGAAGTGGCGGCGGCCACAGGCTGCGGTGGTGAAGCAGATGCAGGCGGTGGAGGCGGCTGCTGCTGTGCTGGAAGAAGCTGCTGCAGCATGGCGGTCAACTGTGCCAGCTGTTGACCTTGCTGAGCGATCTGCTGCGACTGCTGGGCCACAACTGTAGTAAGGTCCGCGATACTAGGCAGAGGCACATCAGCGGGATCCATGGCCGGATCTTACTGTCAGGGTCCGGACTGGTAGCAGGAGCGGTGCAGGGAGTGGATCCGCTGTGTCAGTGAGGGATTGGCGTGGACCGTACCGGAGGATCGGTTCTAAGTAGTTACTGGTTTTCACCAGAGCCCGCCGCAAGGCGGGATGGGCTTGCTGCGGCGGTAACTACCAGGTCGTGTCCTCTGGTAGCGGCTCAACCTCACCGACTGCTGATATAGGCGTAGTACAAAAGGGACAGGCAGAGGCGTAGTCAGACGTAGCAAAGGTTAGGGCAGGCAGCACAGGTTCAGAGGCGATAGTCGTTAGCAAAGGGTTCGGCAACAGGCAAAGGATTACACAAATAACGCTTTCACTAAGGCAACAAGGCAACAAAGATCCGGCAATGGCTGGAAGGGGCAGGTCACTTATATAGGAAACAGGAAACAGGTCACAGGAAACAGGTCACAGGAAACAGGAAACAGGTCACAGGAAACAGGTCACAGGAAACAGGAAGGGAGGTTTGGACCAGGCACCAATTACTGGTGCACAGGCCCCTTAAATTTCAAACGACCTGCGCGCACGCGCCCTATGGTGCAGGGGCGCGCGCTCCGGGAACCATGTGAGCGGGGAGCGGAGGAGGGAGCCGGAGCGGGCACAGGTGAGTGGATCTGGAACGAACGCTGCGAGCGCTCCGGTCCAGAAGCAGGGACCGGAGCGCTCAGCGTTACAGCCCCGACTGGTGGAGGGGTGCAGTGATGGTTGACTTTCTACAACTTTCTCCCATCTCCTGACTGCATCTCTGGAGCTCAGCCACAGTGATCTTTGGGTTCTTCTTTACCTCTCTCACCAAGGCTCTTCTCCCCCGATAGCTCAGTTTGGCCGGACGGCCAGCTCTAGGAAGGGTTCTGGTCGTCCCAAACGTCTTCCATTTGAGGATTATGGAGGCCACTGTGCTCTTAGGAACCTTAAGTGCAGCAGAAATCTTTTTGTAACCTTGGCCAGATCTGTGCCTTGCCACAATTCTGTCTCTGAGCTCTTCAGGCAGTTCCTTTGATCTCATGATTCTCATTTGCTCTGACATGCATTGTGATCTGGAAGGTCTTATATAGACAGGTGTGTGTCTTTCCAAGTCCAATCAGTATAATCAAACACAGCTGGACTCAAATGAAGGTGTCGAACCATCTCAAGGATGAACAGAAGAAATGGAAAGCACCTGAGTTAAATATATGAGTGTCACAGCAAAGGGTCTGAATACTTAGGACCATGTGATATTTCAGTTTTTCTTTTTGAATAAATCTGCAACAATGTCAACAATTCTGTGTTTTTCTGTCAGTATGGGGTGCTATGTGTACATTCATGAGGAAGAAGAATGAACCTAAATGATTTTAGCAAATGGCTGCAATATAACAAAGAGTGAAAAATGTAAGGGGGTCTGAATACTTTCCGTACCCACTGTATGTGGTAATGATACGTAAAGGTTGAATGTCATTACTTTTTTGCTTAGGTGCAAAAAGTAAATGTTATCGTGATTTTTGTACAGCTCTTTTAAAAGCCCTGCCCAAACAGGACTATTTCTTTACAGCAGTTGCACCTGAGGCGCAAATACAGTGACTAGGTAATTGATTGAATCAAAGGAGCCAGGTGAAAGCTCTGGGCTTGAGGGATTGTATTGCTGGCTGTGTGCTTTCAGTAAAGACTGATTTTCAGGACACCTTCATTGGTTATCTCAACCTCCAAATCAAGGAATGTCACCTTTTTACGATCAAAGGCCATGGTGAAGGCCAAGTTGTAAAAATTCGAGTTCATGGCTTTCAAACATTCATGCATAAGGGTAAAGGTTCATCCGAAATAAAAAAAAAATTTCGTCAATATACCTCAACCATGTTAAGATACACTTCAAAGCTCTGAAAGCAAGAAGGAACGCTCCCACTCCCCCAGGAACAGATTGGCATAGGATGGGGCACAACAGGTTCCCGACATGTGTAGCCCCTATGCTCACAGTTTATGTGGGTATGGGTGTGGGGGGGAGGGGGTGTTTTCGGTCCTTCTTGGTTATGGGAAGTTCTGCGGTCATACCCTTTGCTTCCCATTAGATGGCCTCATCCAGCCTGGAATTTTGTTTACATCCCTTGTTATCCAGGAGAGCTGGCTTATTACATGTGTTGGTGCCCTTTTTGACAGGCAATGTGCATGTGGTGCCAGTTGCGTCACGCCGGAAATTACATGATGGGTGGAGTCTAGAGTGCCTTGATTACTCATATGGATGGGGAATTTCCTATACCTGCACAGGGGCTGGATTGACCAGTTGATTGGATAATTGTACCACAATCTCCACCTTGATTTCCTTTAAAACCCAGGTGCTATCCAATTTGGATGTACCACCTAATGGGACTACACTGACCTGAAGTACTTCTAGTGTCAGGCTTGCTGCAATGCTAGCTCCCCTTTTTGACAATCATCAGTGCATTTGATTTATATCATTTTCTTTTTAATTAAAGATAATATATATATATCTTCTATATTTTTTTATGGTTGTACACTGAACCCCAACCTTTTTAGGTACAAATATATATCTTTATATGCTGTTATCTACATTTTTGATATTTACTTTCTTAAACCCTTTTATAATATATATTTTTTTTTTTTATAAATTTGGTCCTTAGACATCCTGGGACCTTGGACTTACTATATTATAAATTCTAGCAAGATCTACCAACATTTTAACCTATTTTTCTAAGAATTATACCTGTTACACATCCGGGCTATATGTGAGTTCCCTCTAAAATCTCTGGTGCTCCAGTTCCTGCCTTATTCATGATATTAGTTTTATGTATTTGTTTTTTTTTCTATTATTACTCTTTAGTGGCAACCTGTCCCTCGAATTTTCTCTCTCCCCCTCTTTTGGTGTGGTCGGTGTCCCCTGATCTTCTGGGGTGTTTCATTTTTTGAATTAGCCAATGCTACAAATTTTGTATGTTTACAGACACTTTATATGTTTGTCAGCTATTGTCATGTTGATACTTGGTTTCAAAAATATATTGTGTTCTGTGATGCTGTGTTATTATTTAGTTGTTTTTTGAATCAACTCTTTTTGCAATACCCCCTGAGGAAGACATTTTAATGTTGAAACGTGTTGGGGTGCAAACTCACATCTTCCTGAATGTAATTTGTAGGGTTTATATGTAACTCATATATATCAGAGATGTACATTTTAACATGTATTTGCATTTAAAAATCATTTATTAATAAAATGTGTTACATTTTATCTTGTTGTCATTTTCTCTTGGTGCCGTTAAAATCCCATCCAGATTTTCTCTGGTTTTGAATTGATCTGACAATAATATAGCGATCTCCTCCGCTAAGCTGTTGTGTTCTGACAGGGGAACGGCTCCCCTGCCAGAACATTCTGATCAGCGCTCTCTGCCATTGGCTGAGAGTGCTGATCGGGAGTCGATCGGCTGCTGGTTCTTCTGGGCTTCTTTCGGACAGACCGGCATACATACAAGCCGTATGTTGGCTGTTTTTTTTTTTTTTAACCAGCAAATGTCTCCTGACATTCTGCCCATGTGTACCCAGCTTTACTTGGAGATTCTGCCAGTAATAGTCCTTTCAGCGTTGATGGGGAAATCCCTTCGGTGTAGCTATTGTATTCTGACAGTGGGAGGTTTTCCACCTGTCAGAATACAATGCTTGCGGTTACACATGGAGTTTAAAGCTGAACTACGGTAATGAGACAAAATCTACCCTCGAAGTGGGGACTTCCTGCACTGAAAGGGTTAAATGGTCATTTAGTCTAGGGATGTAGAAAAAAGGTGTAATATCTACCTATTTTTTGGCTCCAGCAGGCTCACTGTAACCATACAACTTGTTCAATGCAGTGTCTCTATGGTGCTTTGAGCCATGTTTGCAAGCTCCCCTCTTCACGTACAGGGTTATTAACTCTGCATTGTACGTGATGGAACTAATGGACCGCTCACAGAGCAGAGCTTTGGTCATAAGAAAACAGTGCTGGAGTGAGGGATAGAGTAAGAAATACACCTAACCCCTGCACCCCTAGGCTAAACTGGCATTTAACCCTTGCAGTGGGGAGCTGATCCACTGATCATGACAACTGTTATGACTGATCAATTGATATCTTATGACCAGTTGAAGGCCAGTTTAGGCATATGTTCATATTAATTAATAGATAGGAATTAACCAGTTCTGGACCGGAAGGATTTGCCCCCTTAATGACCAGGCCATTTTTTGCGATTCTGCACTGCGTTACTTTAACTGACAATTGTGCAGTCATGCGATGCTGTGCCAAAATATAATTGATATCTTTTTTTCCCACAAATAGAGCTTTCTTTTGGTGGTATTTGATCACCTGTGCGATTTTTATTTTTTGCGCTATAAACAAAAAAAGAGCGAAAATTCTGAAAAAAAAAAAATTTTTTTTTTCACATTCTGCTATATAACATTCACAAAAAAAATTTTTTTTTTTAAAAATAAACATTTTTCATTCTTATAGACTAATTTATATTCTGCTACATGATTTTGGTAAAAAAAAAAAAAAACCGTAGTAAGCGTATTTTGAATGGTTTGCGCAAAAGTCTACAAACTAGTGGAAAGATTTATATCATTTTTATTTATTTTTCTTTTTTTTACTAGTAATGGTGGCGATCTGCGATTTCTAGCGGGACTGCGACATTGCGGCGGTCAGATCGAACCCATAACTGAAATGTTTGACACTTTTGGGGGGACCAGTGACATTACTACAGTAATCAGTTCCAAAAAAAAAAATGCACTGTTACAGTAATAATGACACTGGCAGGGAAGGGGTTAACCTAGGGGTGATACTTTACAAAGACCAAAAAGTACAGTTACAATACAATTCAATACAGGAGGAATTAGAGGGCCTTGCTCGACAAAGCTTACAATCTAAAAGTCATAGAGCGCTTTTCATTGATGGAAGCTATAGTAAAGATCCTATGAGTGCAGGAGGGAATGAAACGGTCAGGCACTCTTAATGAGTAACCTATGACAGGTCCAGCACAGGACAGCAGCCACCAGCACAAGGGACACAATTCCCATTGAATGTAAGTACCATCCTTTGTGCTGTTGTAAAAAAAAAAAACGAAACTTAGGTTTTAAAGCTGATGTCGATTTTGTACAAATTGGAAACGTATGGACATTTGCAGGCTTTTCCGTCTATACAAGAGAGACTTTTCTGTTTTCCTGACTAAAAAAACTTGTGCGAATCGACCAACTGGTACGTCGGTTCGCAGGGGTGGTGCTGGGGGGGGGGGTGGCGGGTGCACACCGCCGGCGGTGCGCTCCTGCCCCGACTAGGCAGCGGGGAACCGATCCACGGGACCGACGGTGGCAATCGCGGCCGTCGGTCTCGTGGATCGGTTCCCCACTGCTTAGTCGGGGCAGGAGCGCCGGCAGCGGTGTGCGCTCCCCCCCCAGCACCACTCCTGCGAACCGACATACCAGTTGGTCGATTCGCACAGCTGAGCCAGCCTGCCACAGTATATATGCGGCGGGCGGTCGGCAAGTGGTTAACGTATGACCAGATAATGATACAACAAGAACATAAAATGAAGGTCATATAAACTGTTATCTCAACTGCATAGCAAATGTACATGTCCGGCAGCCATGCAGACCAATTTAATGCAGTATGCGGCGTATGGTCCGAGCACTGACAGGCTGACCCCACACCCCTTCAACCTATGCAGCAACGCTGGCAGCACTCATACGTCTGTTTCCCAAAGGCCACCTCTGGATATGATGCTGAGCACGTGCACTCAACTTCTTTGGTCAACCATGGCGAGGGCTATTCTGAGTCGAACCTGTCCTGTTAAACTGCTGTATGGTCTTGGCCACAATGCTGCAGCTCAGTTTCAGGGTCTTGGCAATCTTCTTATAGCCTAGGCCATCTTTATGTAGAGCAACAATTCTTTTTTTCAGGTCCTTAGAGACTTTGCCATGAGGTGCCATGTTGAACTTCCAGTGACCAGTATGAGAGAGTGAGAGTGATAACACCAAATTTAACACACCTGCTCCCCATTCACACCTGAGACTTTGTAACACTAACAAGTGACATGACACTGTGGAAGGAAAATGGCTAATTGGGCCCAGTTTGGACATTGTCACTTAGGAGTGTAATCACTTTTGTTGCCAGCGGTTTAGACAATAATGGCTGTGTGTTGAGTTATTTTGAGGGGACAGCAAATTTACACTGTTATACAAGCTGTACACTCACTACTTTACATAGTAGCGAAGTGTCATTTCTTCAGTGTTGTCACATGAAAAGATATAATAAAATATTTACAAAAATGTGAGGGGCGTACTCACTTTTGTGAGATACTGTATATTGATTGGTTTGCGTAAAAGTTATAATGTCTACAAACCAGATAATAATCCAGAGATATATACTGGAATTTTTTTTGTTGTGTACTAGTAATGGTGGTGACTCATGGTGGGAAGGCGGAAAATCTGACACTAACTGACACTTTGTGGGAACTGGCTAACTTCCACTGACATCTCCATTGACAGTAAGACCCCGTTCACACTGGGGAGATCCGACTTGCCGGGGCGACCTCACAGGTCGCGGTGCGCAGCTCGCACCGCGACCTCGGAGCGGCCAGCACGGACTTCATAACATTGAAGTCAATGCAGGTCGCTCCAGGTCGCACAAAAGAAGCTCCGGACCCTTTTTCTAAGTCGGAGCGACTTGTGTCGCTCCTATTAGAACGGGTCCACAGCTTCTCTATGGTAGGCGACCTACGGCAACCTGTCAGGCGACCAGGTCGCCTGACAGGTCGCCCCAGTGTGAACGGGGTCTAATACAGTGATCAGTGCTAATAATGTATGCTGACACTGTGCTAATAATGCTGGCTGGGAAGGGGTTAACATCTGGGGCCATCAAAGGGTTAAAAGTGCAATAATGTTTACTAGGTGTAATGTGTGCTGATTTTACTAAGCAATGTGCCAGTTTTTACTCCCTCCTTATACGCAACCAGCCCGCACTGTAGCAGTAAAACTATAGTGTGTAGTCAGCAAGTGGTTTTACATTTTTAATGTTTCACTTTAAGCATTGGTAAAACCACTGCCCCCCACCAAACTGAATGTTTTCCTTAGTACATGTCTCCCAGGGCAGAGCTCGCCCCCCCCCCCCCCCCCATGCCATTTGGTGGCAATACCTTGTCTATTAGTCAAACTAAACAGTGTTTCTCAACCTTTTTTCAGCCAAGGCACAATTTAAAAATTATGGACAGTCTCAAGGTACTCTTATTATGGATAGTTTCTCCCTCCGTTTTCTCCATCACTCAGCTAATGTGACCCTAACACTGGAGAGGGGCAGGGGAGGGACAAACAAGGATGCTATGCCAGCGACTGGCATCCTCCTTATTAACTGTTGATGCCTTTGGTTGTTAGGACACCGGAAGCTAGAAGATTGTAATGGTGCACAATAAAAACCTCTGGCTTTATGTAAATAAAAGGCAGGTTTCATCCACATGCCAGCTTGTGTTCAGGCCATCACTACTTCTGAAGACCCCCAAATGATTGAAACCCAGGGATGTGCTCATTTGTACATTTCTATACTTCCGAGCAACATCTGGAGTAGACCTGATCCCCTCTCTCTCTTGCACCTTCACGTCGCCCTAAAGGCACATAGGGCAAAAGGAAAGTGGCATAAGGAAGCAGTGGTCATTGTTTCAGTACTGGAGGGTTCAGGCAACTGGGGCACAGGAGAAGCCATCTACTGGGATGTATTTCACTTAGGTTTGGAAATGTTCAAGAAATGACAGGTGTGTTTAACCACTTAAGCCCCGGAAGATTTTACCCCCTTCCTGACCAGGGCCTATTTTGCGATTCGGCACTGCGTGACTTTAACGGACAATTGCACGGTCGTGCGATGCTGTACCTAAACGAATTTGACATCCCACAAACAGAGCTTTCTTTTGGTGGTATTTGATCACCTGTGCGATTTTTTGATCATGCGCTATAAACAAAAAGAGAGCGTCAATTTTGCAAAAATAACAATATTTTTCACATTTTTTTATATGAAATTCCCAAAAAAAAATGTAAAAATCAAAATTTTTTAACATTTTAGGCCAATTTGTTTTATGCTACATATTTTTGGTAAAAAAAAAATCGCAAAAAGCGTATTTTGATTGGTTTGCGCAAAAGTTATTGCGTTTACTAACTAAGGGAAAGATTTTTGTCATTGTTGTTTTTTTTAACGCGTAATGGCGGCGATCTGCGATTTTTTTTGCGGGACTGCGACATTGCGGCGGACAGATCGGACCCTTGACTGACATTTTTGACACTTTTGGGGTTACCAGTGACATTACTACAGTAATCAGTGCTATACATATGCACTGTTACTGTAAAAATGACACTGGCAGTGAAGGGGTTAACTTTTTTGAGAGGGAGGGGTTAAGTGTGTCCCTAAGGGTGTGATTCTAACTGTGATTGGATGTGGCTTGAGGTGTAAGAACAGTGATCAACGG